>NC_045154.1:19092117-19099617 GCF_900700415.2 Clupea harengus
TGCTTACGTTGGCATCCTTCTCTGTGCCTGTTACAGCCACCGTGTTCCTGGAGTTCTGGAAGAGGAGGAGGGCGGAGCTAACGTATGACTGGGACCTAATCGACTGGGAGGAGGAAGAGGTAGGAATAAGTTTAAAATATGTTTATTGAGAACAGTGAAATTGACAATGATATGTTTCCTTTTCAAAAAACCATAATTTCACAAACAAAAATTACTGACAGAGAAGACAAATGTAAACAAACATCAAACACCATACAAAAAAAAAAAAGGAAAAAAAGGGGGACAGAGCACACCCTCCCTCCCCTTACTATTTGCCAACCATCCCTCCCTAGGAGTGCATTTTACGTGGGTCTCAATTGGATTGAGGTAGGAATAAGTGTGTAACTGAATCCTCTAATGCTAGCATCCTCTCTCAGACAGTACTAGGGTCCTCCAATGTTAGCGTACTCCCTCAGACAGTACCAAGGCCCTCTAATGTTAACATACTCTCCAAGACAGCACCAGGGCATACTCCCTCAAACAGCACCAAGGCCCTCTAATTTTAGCATACTCTCTCAGATGGTAGCAGGGAATCTAATGTTAGAAAACTCTCTTAGACAGTAGGATCCTCTAGAGATCCTGCTGCCATCTTAAAGAGCATGTTAATATTAATGTTAGCATACTCTCTGACAATCCCAGGGTCCTCTAATAGTTACTAGTGCTGTCAGTTTAACGCGTTATTAACGGCGTTAACGCAAACCCATTTTAACGCCGTTAATTTTTTTATCGCGAGATTAACGCGATTTTTTTTATATAATTTTTTTTTTTTTTTTTTTTTTTTTAAGATTAACGTTCTTTTTGGCCTCGCAAACTGTGTAGTAGGCTAACGTTACGGTTTGAGTGAATGGTGAGCGCGATACGGCGAAATGGATGATAAAAAGCTTCTGAATGGAAAGTTTACTTTTAAAAGTTGTGTTGTGCAAAAGAAGCAAGCTTCACTGTTGTCTGAAAATGTCAACAGGCAGCTGGCTGAAAGCAAAGAAGTAGTAAGCTTACCTTTTATTGTTAACCTAACTGTTACGGTTCATTGTTTCTGAAATAAGAGGCCTGACTGCTATGTTCCCAGCAAACTTGAAAAAAAGAAAATATTAAGCCATGGTTTAACTGCACTATAGGCTGAGTCCTTGTTTACCTGAAATGTGCACTTTATAATTTTATTTTGTACCGCCCTGTTTGGCAATGTTGGTTTTCAATAAAATAAAACATTTGCATAAAGCAAGCCAATCCACTTTTCCATGTTGATAAGGGCATTAAAATAAAAATAAAATGATGGAAAAAATTAATAAACGAAGGGACATTTAGAATAGATACAAATTTGCGATTAATCGCGATTAATTTTGAGTTAACTATGACACAAATGCGATTAATCGCGATTAAATATTTTAAACGTTTGACAGCACTAATATTTACATAAGGGTCCTGTAATGTTAGCAGGATCCTCTGCTGTTAGCTCTCTGTCAGACAGTACCAGGATCTTCTTTTTTTCTATTTGTTTTTATATTTTATTGTGGTTTAATTGTAAAGCACTTTGGTCAACGTGAGTTTTTTTTAAATGTGCTTTATAAATTAAATTGACTTGACTTGACTTAATGTTAGCATGTTCTAATGAATTATACAAGGATCCTGTTATTGAACACTCTCAGATCATACTGAGATTTGCGACAGTGGTTCAGGAGGTAGAAGAGTCATTCAGCAATCGGAAGGTTGCTAGTTCTATGCGTGCTCTGATGAGTAGAAAAGTGCTATACAAATGCTGTGCATTGACCATTCTGGTGGATATAAGGGGAACACATCATCAAGCCATGGCCATGTTTGTGTGTTTATTGGGATAAATATAAGGGGAACACATCATCAAGCCATGGCCATGTTTGTGTGTTTATTGGGATAAATATAAGGGGAACACATCATCAAGCCATGGCCATGTTTGTGTGTTTATTGGGATGAATATAAGGGGAACACATCATCAAGCCATGGCCATGTTTGTGTGTTTATTGGGATAAATATAAGGGGAACACATCATCAAGCCATGGCCATGTTTGTGGGTTTTGCCAAACATCTGGTACGTCTTCTGTGATTCTTGCCAGCACGCTATTCTCTTGCCATGTTCTATTTATTTCATGTATGACCTGATAGAATAATGTGAATAATTTATGACTTCTACACATGATATTCCCATGTTACCTATGTTGTCATGCCATGGCTTTTATTATTTAGAAACCGCGTTAACTGTTTGAAAGAGTGTTCTGCCTCTTAAACTTTGGGCTTTGAAAACAATCTTCCCCTTCCTTTCTTGAAACAGTCCTAAAATATAATGAACCCTAGGTCTGTGAATAAATATATAAAACTTCCATGGTTTTCAATACACCATAAATGTGTCTAAATTGAATTAGTTCTGTCTGTTATTTTTTTTAATGCAGACCTTTATAAGCATTTGGTCTGACAGCTTTTTGTTTGGAATGATAATTAGTTTACAGAGTTATATAACAGACCTTTAAGCACTGAACTTAATGCGATTTTCTTTTTAGCTAGCCATGCTAATCTAATATATTGTAGGGTTGAGGTCAGTTAACTGAACTAATACTGAAATGATTAGTTTCACAAAAGTTTAAACTTCAGCTCATACACTTCAGCTAAGAGATACCTCAATAAATAGACCTCTGATGGTTGTGTGGAGACATTTTTCTAAATGTATAAAAGTAGGCTACCTGGAAAACAATAGAAAGCTCACGGGTGTTTAGCGTTTATCTCCCATCATGTATTAAGAAGAAGAGATTAGAAGTTAGACATTAGAAATGAAAAATGTATAATTATCCTGTGATTTAGTGATGAAGTCCATTCTTAGAATGCTGATGATGCCATGTGTGTGGTCGTAGGAGGAACTGCGTCCCCAGTTTGAGGCGAAGTACTCGCGGGTGGAGAGAGTGAACCCTATCTCTGGCAAACCAGAGCCTTTCCAACCTTTCACCGACAAGCTCAGCAGACTCATGGTGTCCGTGTCCGGAATCTTTTTCATGGTACGTGCTGAGGAAAAGGAAAACTTTCTCTAAGATAAGGTAGCTCAG
The DNA here is from genome assembly GCF_900700415.2 of Clupea harengus. Classification (NCBI taxonomy): domain Eukaryota; kingdom Metazoa; phylum Chordata; class Actinopteri; order Clupeiformes; family Clupeidae; genus Clupea; species Clupea harengus. The sequence goes on from NC_045154.1 coordinate 19,095,219, forward strand.
GAATAGGGATGCCTGCTTGTTGTGTAGTGCATAAATATCGCCCCCTGGTGGACTAACATTTAAATGCACATGAATGGCTTCTCAGTAATAAATGGTCATCTTATGCTTCCATGTCTTTATCAGTCTGTCTGTCTCTTTCTCTTCCTTTCACTGTCCCTCATTTCCGTTTAATTTAAATGCCCTTGCTTTATGACAAGATCTAAAATGTTTTACCAAAGCATTAAAAGGGAATAACAAGGAATCAAATATGTAATTGGATCACTGAATACAGCAGAGTTGTGTCCTGACCTACTCTGTCTCTCTCTCTCATAGATCTCTCTGGTGTTGACAGCAGTGTTTGCAGTGGTGGTGTTCCGGCTCATTGCCATGGAGAAGTTTGCGTCTTTCCAGTGGGAGTTTGTGAAGAAGAACTGGCAGTTTGCAACCTCTGGCACTGGCGTGTTTGTCAACTTCATCATCATCATGTCCCTCAACGTGGTGGGTGCATCGAGCTCACAAACACTCAAGTGTCTACTTCATAGCATGACTTAGTTCACTATTGGTCTTGCCTACAAGATATAAAAAGAAGGGAACATTTGCTTTTCAAGACTTGAATTAAGAGATTAATTTAATTTGTAATGTGCCTTGATAATACTATCTGGTACCCTAAATAAATCTGTCTTTGATTTGTAGGTGTATGAAAAAGTGGCATATTTACTCACAAATCTGGGTAAGTGTAAATTCGAACGAACTACACTTAAGCTTCCTGTTTTTTGATGTTGCCCTTTGCGTTGAATGATGATGTTATAGCAGTTGTTGTGGCTGACAAAAATGATAATGCCGTTAATGTTGTTGTTGTTGTTGCTGCTGCAGAGCACCCAAGGACAGAGTCCGAATGGGAGGACAGCTTTGCCCTCAAGATGTTTCTTTTCCAGTTTGTGAATCTGAACAGCTCCACTTTCTACATCGCCTTCTTCTTGGGGAGGTGAGTGCTGCCCCCAGAGCTTTTGTGTGCATGGACATGCTCTGTCATAGCCCCTTAGAGCAGCCTTAGAACCCCTTAGAGCCCCTTAGAACAGCCACAAGACTGAGCACTAGATAACTCAAACACAAGATTGGGTGCCCCTTGCAAAGTCACAGAATAGCATGAAGTATTGTTTACTGGTGGCTTTTTCTCTTTAGTGTGTGTGTGTGTGTGTGTGTGTGTGTGTGTGTGTGTGTGTGTGTGTGTGTGTGTGTGTGTGTGTGTGTGTGAACATGGGATGACAATGGAGAATGTGTGGACATATGGACTGTGAGGACATAACACACACATAATAACCCAAATACACTCAGACCGATGGCTGTTTCTGGAAATAGTATTTCTTATTCAGTGGTCTCCACGGAAGACATGAAACTCTATGAGAAATTGGGCTGGGGATTTTAGGCAGCATAGAAGTCCTGTTTCCATCATGTGCTTTGACATTAAGAAATAGTGTTGGTAGAGTTATTATGCCATAGCCAGATGATCATAATACAGGCCAGGCTCTCCATGACATCTGTTCAGGAAGTAGGCACCAACCGCCTTTTAGCTGTCTTTTGGGTGTTTTAGAGGGCTTTGCTTGCTGGAATGTTCTTGTAATCTTCTGACACAAAATATAACTTTTGAAGATTTTGTGATGTAAAGTCAGCAGAGGGTAAACAGGAAATGTAATCTAAAAACGATAACTCTGTTTATGCAGGAGGAACATGGTGGGATCATAATTTGGTTGTAAATTTAAATATATTTCATGATGCTTTTTTGCTATTCTGCAGAGGATCAAATATTGCTTCATAACTTCCCCTTCATACCCACTGGTATGTGTTAACGCCTCCACGATTTTATGAAAAAGCTGAAATCCTATAATATAAATTTTAACAGAGGCTGGCCAGGAAAACAGGTCGATACTGCAAAGGTTTAATGACGGTGCAGATTTTTCAACTCACTGTTGGATTTCATTTCTCACTGTAAACAGCTTTTAAGCACTCTTACTTTTTCATCCAAGTACAGCTTAGCCCAGTCAAATCACATCACCACAGAAAACATTGGCTTCGCCAAGAAGGCTTACATATCTGGTTATTTGTGTGTTTTATGTAAATAACAACAAAAAAAAAGATCAATGTTCCAAAACTACACGGAGCTTGCGTTGTATCCGTGTGCTATGCACATATTGCCACTCCACGTGTGTGTGTGTGTGTGTGTGTGTGTGTGTGTGTGTGTGTGTGTGTGTGCACAGTAATGTTTCACTTTACTTTAACGTTGGAATTCAGGAGTCCCCATGTCCTAACTTCTGTTTTTCTTCAGTGTTTGCAGTGACCGATGAGAAAACATATCTTTGTTCCCACTCTTTTGCATTCTGCACAACATTAAAACAATATTAACCAAGAGTGGTTTTCTCTCCAGTCTAACAGCGGCTCTAACTCAGTAGAGTGTTCTGTGTAATAAAGCTGATACGGGTGATAAGCAGCTACGCTGTGATGATCGTGTGTCCAGCGCTAACGTGGCTAATGATGTTAATGCCCACTCTGTTGTGCAGGTTTGCTGGCCGGCCGGGGAAATACAATAAGCTGTTTAACCGCTGGAGGCTCGAGGAGGTGAGTGAAAGTAGACCCGGAGAGAGGGATACTGGCCCTACCATAGCACACAGTCTGTGGGAGGGATGAATCACTTAGCACAGTCACGCCGGCGAAGGTACATTTGGCACGGCAGCGCTGTCCATTACCCTTCAGCTAGTCACAGTCACAGGCATGAGGACAGTAGTGAGCCATGAGGCAGCCTTTGAAGGAGAGAGATAACTGGAGGTGGAGGATACAGCATCACTTTCTTAATCTGATGGGGCATCTAATGGATCACTGCAGTGTGTGTGTTTGTGTGTGTGTGTGAGTGTGTGTGTGTGTGTGTGTACTGTGTCTGTGTGTCTGGTTAATTGCTTCAAAGTTCTGGCAGAGCTGATTTATCAATTGCTGTTGTTGTTGTTGTTGTTGTTGTTTACCAGTGCCACCCCAGCGGCTGTCTGATTGACCTGTGTTTGCAAATGGGAGTGATCATGGTGTTTAAGCAGATGTGGAACAACTTCATGGAGCTGGGCTACCCGTAAGTGCCCATCCGAGACCATCCGTATTTATCGTTTAACCGAAGATTTCTTCTGAATCAATATGGCTTCTAATTTAGTGTTTGCCATCCTTTTATTTCATTGTGTCTTTGTCATGACATTTTTGTGATGCTTTGGGAAATGTAGTTTAAAACCCACTTGAAACCCTCTGAAATCTGAAGGGTAAAAAAAACTACTGTATGAGGGAACATATAGTGTAATGTCAAGATGATGAAAACGAGCCAATGAAACGCACTGAAAATCATTGGAATGAGGAGGCTATAAGGCAGAGGAGCCAGGCCTGCTTAGCTGTTGACGAATGGGAACGGCATAGAGGCTATGGCACGGGGATAGGCTGTGCCTTTATGCTCCCGGCCGTGATAAATGACCAGGCAATCTGTCATCTTTCCACTGACTGCCCCTGTGATTCCCCCCAGGCTGCTGCAGAACTGGTGGTCCCGGCGCAAGATCAGAAAGAGGGGAGGAGGGGGAGTGGTGGATGGGGACGGGGAGGCCGGGGGAGGAGGGGGAGGAGGCAGAGGGGGAGGCCCAGCCGTGGAGAACAAGGGCCAGCTTCCCCAGTGGGATAAGGACTGGAACCTGCAGCCCATGAACACACACGGCCTGGTGGACGAATACCTGGAGATGGGTGAGTGTGTGTGTGTGTGTGTGTGTGTGTGTGTGTGTGTGTGTGTGTGTGTGTGTGTGTGTGTGTGTGTGCGTCTGTTTGTGTGTGTGTGTGTGTGTGTGTGTGTGTGTGTGTGTGTGTGTGTGTGTGTGTGGGTGAGTGTGTGTATGTGTGCGTCTGTGTGCGAGTGCGCGCGCGTGCGTGTTTGTGCGTGCTTGCATCTGCATCTGTATGTGTGTGTGTGTGTATCTGATTGTTTGCATCAGTGTGTGTGTGTGTGTGTCTCTGTGCATGTGTGTGTGTCTCTGTGCATGTGTGTGTGTCTCTGTGCATGTGCGTGTGCAGGAGCGTGTGTGCGTCTATGTGTGTGTGTGTTTGTGTGTGTGTGTGTGTGTGTGTGTGTGTGTGTGTGTGTGTGTGTGTGTTAACCAAGTGTGTCTCCATCTCTAGTCCTGCAGTTTGGCTTCACCACCATCTTTGTGGCAGCGTTCCCTCTGGCTCCCCTGCTGGCTCTGCTCAACAACATCATTGAGATCCGCCTGGACGCCTACAAGTTCGTCACGCAGTGGAGGAGACCCATGCCGGCCCGCGCCACTGACATCGGTCCGTTTGGGTTCCCCCATCTCCTCCTTTAAATGCCCCATCAGACTCCAAGGCCACTGATATTATTTTATTTGAATTC
>NC_045154.1:19104617-19147117 GCF_900700415.2 Clupea harengus
GAAATGCCTGAAAAATCTAATTAGACATAACTACAGTTGCATCACTCATTTATGCATTTCAATTTAAATATATTCATTTTTATTTATTTTGCCTTGCCAAGTGGCTACAAAATCCCGAAAAATTGTAGTCCATGCACACACAAACACACGCACACACACCAGTCATACACACATTACATGCAAGCATAATGCGTCCCTGTAGTGCCTGCTGTTGTGGCCCCGCCCCACACACATGTCGAGACAGGTCATCTCTGTCCCCCACACCAAAGAAGCCCCCCTGTGGCCATAGTTCAGTCGCTCCAGGATTTAGCAGATTTATTTATTTATTTGTTTATTGATGTGTTTGTTTATTTATTTGTTTATTTATTTGCCCCACTTAAACTCCATATACACTACAAAACAAATTAATGAGAGATAAAATTCACAGACATCAGTTTATCTGTATGAATATTTTAGTTTTTTTACAGTCATTGGACCGACCCTATACCACCATCAGGAGGCCAGAAGAAGCAGAAATAAGTTGCAGTTTAACCTCAAGGCTTATTTTATGCTATTTTATGCGTAATATATGTGGTAAATAAGAAAATATGCAGCGTCATGAAAACATACTGCAAACTGATGATTCTGCGTTGAACTCTGCGATCGTGGAATCTCGAAAAACTGGAGGACTGCCTAACCTAACTATGTATACTCTCTCCTGTCCCCCATACACACTTACACACACACTGACATAATGCATGCAAACATGCATACTCACTAACACAGACATAATTGCACATGTACAGACCCTTACATAAATAAATACACACACACACACGCGTCAATGAGAAATTGTCAAGTTTACTATGCAGGCTAGGGTCGAGGGATCATCCCCACCCTCTCCCAACCTTCCAGCACTTGCTTGTCACTCCTTCAAATGTTGTCGCCTCTTCCTGTGTTTGGCAGCTAGCGCCCCCTCTGTCCATTCTGACTCAGTGCAGCTTGGCAGCGAGTGTCCCTGTGTATGTGTGTGTGTGTGTGTCTCTCTTTCGCCCATCTACGCCCCCGGCAAACCTCTTCTACCTGCCTGCCAGCATCTCTTGCTGGTGACTCTCCGGGAGAAACGGTTCCTTAGTAAGCTCACCAAAAAAAATTACGAAAAAAAAAACAGACATTGTTTATGCAAAGAGACTGAATCTGTACATCACAGTCCATCACTATTGCCCTTGAAGCATGCAGGCAACGCCCTCATTCACTGCAATGGAAACATTTGTATCTCAATCCAATCAATGCAGCACAGAAACATACAAGTCTTTTCTAGAAATTTCTTTGAAAATGCATGTATTTTTGGTAAAATAATGTTATGTCTGTTTTTTCTTTTCTTAAGTGACAGTTCTCCTGCCTTGTGGGCTTAGTGTGCCAGCTGTGTGTGGGTGTCTCAAACTGCTCAGCTTGATTACTGTGCTTGCTGAGTTGTGAATGTGAGTGTCACTACTTTTCTGAAGATACCAATGTTCTGTGTGCCTACGGTTCAGCAGACCACAGATGTTTCACAAGAAAAAAAACTAAAACATTTTTTTTTTTAAATAACTCACACACACCACCACACACACATTCGTGCCTAAGAGTAGGGGGGCACTTGAGCAAGCTTCTTATATGGCTCGTCCCAGGACCCCCTTAAGTGTGAGTCTTGTGATCTTCGTCCGGGTAGCTTTGATGTACGCAGGCTTGCGCTTTATCTGTGACCCTCCTCCTCTTTTGGAAAACTGGCAGAGGACGTCTCCTAGGACAACCATGGATGTCTCCTAGCAGGACCGATGGACCGAACGTGTTTACAGAGAATCATAATCTTCCATTGTAGATGTGTGTGGCCAGTGCCCCAGGGCGGGTGGCCCTTTTGAAACCTATGTCAAGTTGACACTAAATCTTATGGTCGTACTCTAATCTGTAGAAGCAATCACAGCATCAAAGAGATGTAGCTTTTGCTTTAACACTTTTCAAATGTAATTGTTTTCGTTTTATTCAATTTAAATTATTTTCAGTTTTATAATCTAAGCTTGTTTGTATGTTTCAGAATTTCTCTGTATGTTCTGTATTTTTGATGTTGTGTGTGTTTGTGTAAGTGTGAGTGTGTATGTGTGCGTGTCTGTGTGTCTATGTGTGAGTAAATGAGTGCGTGCACGTGTGTCTGTAATTGTTGAGGTGAGTGAGTCTGAACGTGGTTTGCATGTCACACTGTAACACATCCCATTTCCCTTAGACCGTGTAAAGGTTCCACTCTCCTCAGGTGTTCCGTGAATGTTCACAGGTGATAACTTTGTAACATATTTTTCTTCGGTGTAACCAGGCCTATTCTGCTATTTTCAAAGTCTATATTTTTGCATTCTGCATTTGCATGGAAAAACAGCGCCATCGCTCATCAGCTGAAGCACTTTAAAGCATGCGTTTGATTTCTTACGCAACACCGAGAAGGAAAGGTGTGCGTTTTCTGTCTTCCGAGATGTGCTTATTCTTTCTCTGCCACTTTAAATTGAATTGCCATTGATATGCAATTGGAGGAGGCAAAGACTCTAGACACTGCTCCCTCACCATGACGGCCATCTTGAAAATCTATGCATGTTCTTCACATTGACAATGACCAGTGTCCATGTAGATCAGTATACAGTGCAGATGTGTATATGTGCCACTGTAGTGTAAAGAATGCATGTCTTACATCGATATGAAAACATTGACTTGTGACAATTGTTAAATTCTGATCTTTGTCTCTTACCAAAACTGTTCCACGGCTACTCATAGTATGGATTCATCCTATCACTACATGGCCTTTTATGTGACCAGTCTTACTGGTGTTTGTGTGCTTGTGTGTGTGTGTGTGTGTGTGTGTGTGTGTGTGTGTGTGTGTGTGTGGGGCCTTTTAGTCTGAAAAGCCCAGTGTAAATGGTGAAGTAGGAGCGGCCCGTTGAACAGATCCCTAAGTGGGTCTTGGCTGAGGAGTGGTAAGGTTATTATAGCCTTTTGCTGGTGGTCCAGTCAGAAAGCATTCTTGCTTGCTACCACAGCCCTTCTACTGTGACTAAAGAGCATCAACATGACTGAAATACTCACATTTCCTCAAAGTAGATACAGCAATGAATGAGTCTTCATCGTGGATCAATGTTTGGGGAAAAGCACAACTGAATTTTTTGCTGCAATGAGTTAATAAGTCAATATTCAAAATTCATCAATAATTATTTAATTTTTGCTGCTCTACTCTCAAATATTTAAAAACTGGTGTACAGTGGTGTGTAGTAAGCTTTAGTAAAAAACAAAAACATACCGCCAAACCTTTTTTAATTCAATTCTATGGTCTAATTATGGCAATATGAAGATTTTACATTTGAAAGTTTGTAAGCTTGTTTTGAAGGTAGTATGGCTTCTAGACTTCACCATGTAGTAACAGTCAAAGCTCAAGATATTGATTGATTGATGCTCTTTGTTATCAGGAAATGCATCCCATCTTTATTTTAATGAGCCATCATAAACGATCAATAAATCATCTGTCGATAAGGATAAAGAGCATACTTAGATTTGTGATTGAGGTTAGGGTCAAAGTTATGGTTAGGCTTTGTTGACACTTGAAAAGTACCTGATGGCTAGGCTTTGTTGACAGCTACGATAAAAGTTTCCTGAAACTTTTGTAAAGGTTTCTTGAAATGCTCTTATATAGCTGTTGATGGTTTGTTGGCTGTCATATGATCATGGACCGTTAAAATAAAGTGTTATCAGACAGCCACATGGGTTTTGACATAACAACCTGCTGTTCTGGTCCTACAAGGACTCGGGTTATTCCCTGGTCCCTCCAGTGCCCCTGTCACCGTGCAGAGGATCCGCCTGTGGGTGTGAATGAACAGTGTGACTAGAGTGAGAAAGCACACCATCGATTGTAGTCCAGTGTGTGATACGAATACATCAGTGCTGGATGGTGTCTTCATCCCTGTTTACAAATGATATGTAAAAAAAAGAACCTGTGACATAAAATGAATTTGAATATCACTTTTTTTCTGTAATAAAGCATTGATTGTATCTTTTAAATGCCCTTTGTGTTTTGTTTTCTGCATAAAGACTGATAAAAGAGTTGGGCAAATTGAGTCATTTGACTTTGGCTATATGAGCAGAGGAAGAAGTAGGCACAACAAAATGGAAACCTTCCTTTTTCAAACCCTCCTCTCGAGTGTATGTGACACCAAAGATCTGGTCCAAAGTATCTGATGTGTTCAGAGTTCACAAACATGATGTTTGCATGAGATTTGGTGTGTCATCCATTTGTCTTAGCTTTAAGTGTCTTGTGATTGCCACTAAACCCACTGTTTCCTCGTCAGTAGGTCTATACCCCGCTCTACGGTTGTTTGCTGATGGCGCCTGCCAGCCACGTGCAGTTATTTACTGCTTTCACTTGGCTACCGATTTAGTTCACTTGTTAAAGAGGTTTGAGTGATAAAGGGATCTTCACTGGAAGTGCTGATGTAGTCTCTCTGCATTTACAGGTTTTTGAATGGACTGAATAGCCCCTAGTAACCGTAGCTAGGATGGTTGTGAAATGCATCACATGCAGAGCCAAATGTATGCTGTTTCATAAACAAGAAAATTCCCCTTTAAATTGACAAATTTCCCATATCATTGGTTATTACCAGTGAAATATTAGGTTGTGACTATTAACTAAAAATTAAGAGCCTATCACAAATGGTATGATGGCTAAAATTATAGCATGGCTTGAATTCGACAGGGAACCAATGATGGACATTAATAAACTATTCGTCATCAATCACATTGTTTTATTTTCTGCGGTTAAGTGAAGTTGAAATTATATGAAATAGGCTAGTCATTGTCAATAACACCTTCGCATAATGTTAACGCTAATAAGTTAATGTTATCTGTTCACTCGGTAACGTAGTCTAGAATGGGCTCTATGCACGCCAGTAGAACGTTGACGACAATGCCAAATAATACGGCTCACTTACTTCCGGCGCTCACGCTACTTTGAAAGAATAGCGCTGTTTCATACGCGATGCCTGACGGAGCTGTCAAAACTCACAATTAATGACGTTCATTATGCAAATCTTCATCAAAGGCACCCAGTAGCAAACTGGAGAAGGGTTTTAAAATGTACGCCTCCTCCTACATCCACGAATACGAAGATGAGACTGTCATTCTTGTATTTTTGTATCGTCACGGTTAACTAGCTAGTTGTAGGCTAATGTGTGTAATCTAAACATTGCTCTACCACAGCGATAGTATCGTTAGCAGGGTTTGGAGGATTACTTTAAAAATGTATTCTGATACAATTACTGATTACCTGGATTACCTCAATGGCAAATTTGCAAATGAAGACAACAGAAAAGAGACATCAATAAGATGGCTTTCACTTAAGCGTAATCTGTAAATCAACAGCACAATGTAACCTTAGAAAAGAAAATGAGGAAACCAAGTTTTAACAATTAAACCTGCCCTCTGCTGAGTGTTTTTTAAAGACAAATATGCTTGTCATTATGCAAACCAGCCTCCTCTACATGGAAAGTGCACAACACCACAGTTTACAAAGCATAGGCTAGTAAAAAACAAAATCGGCACAGATTTAGAGCATAGACAGTATTTTTAATGAATCAAGTGTCCACTTTCTGAACTGATAAAGAGAATACATTTTAAGTAAATGCTGACAGTAGGACTACGGGTTCCAAATTGAAATGTAGGGCAGACCTAAAGAGTAGTATAGTATTATAGTTTAAATATGCTGTTTAAATGTTATTTGAATGAAAGTCGCGGTAACGTTGCGCATTTAACTTACATATAGCCCAACTTGCTTTGTTAATAAACAGATGTTACTCAGTCACACACCACGCCGAAACTTCAATTAAACTGCCACGAATATATTTCGGTCAGGGGTAGGGATGAGAATTGATAAGATTTTAACGATTCCGATGCCTTATCGATTCCTGCTTATCGATTCGATTCCTTATCGATTCTTTTATCGATTCTTATTGGGCAAGGGGTGAAAAAAAGAGCACAAACGGGTTTATTTACATTAATTTTCTTTTATATAATTTTCTATAATGCTGCACACACCATATACAGTATGTATACATACACATTTATATAAAAAAAAAAAAAAAAAAAAAAAAAAAAAACATTTATACATATTCCTCTTGAACTTAAAATAAAACTTACATAACTTAATTAAAATGTATTCTGTTTAATTTAAACATGTTCCTAGAAATTAACCTACCGAAAATCTGAGACATCTACCCTAGTAAAAGGGTGCAAACCTTTCACCACAAACTTAGTCACTGCTCGGTGACATTCGTTGATCCTCTCCTCGCTCATTTTATTTTTCCCTGCCTCGAAGAAAGGATGGGCTAGAGGTGTACAAGACGTGCTAGCTGTAGCCTGTGACCCAGACAGACTACCAGCCTCTGAACCGGTCTGACTGAACGTTATCAGCTAAATTGGATGGAAATGGAGATTATTTATATAGTGAAAGCTGGTTTACACAATGAAACAAATGGCACTAACAAAATCGCTGAATTTGCTGAGCTGACATAAAGCCACATTAAGAGGGGAGGCAAACACTACCTCTGCCTCAATGTAGGGGGCTGAAAATGGAAGATTCTATAGCTAAGCTAGTGTAGCTATATGCTAAGTCTAATAATGGATTAAAAGACGATATGCTCAGTTTAATAATGGGTTAACACGATAACGCGAACGTTTGCTGATAACACACGCCCTCCGATAATTAACACCGTTACGATCAAACATTTCTCAAAACTGGACTTTCAATCCAAACGTGAAGTGATCAATAATGGGAGACCAATGCCGGAGCTAAAATATATGCATCAAACGAAGGGACAGAAGATAACTTGATCGACTACACACAATAAAGGCAAATTGCTTCACACAGTTAGTGGTTGTGATCACTTTTGAGGAGTTTACCTTGGACAGAAAGAGATGAAGCGCCGACGTTAGCTGAGCTGCTGCATGCATCGAAGACATGACATTCCTGTAATTTAATTCCATGCTGTGTTCAAATGCTTATTCATATTTGTTGTATTTCCTCCCTTCGACGAAATAGACTTTTTAAACAGGTTACAAGTGGCGTAGGTGTCATTTTTGTCGTGTGAAATAGAGCCAAACTTTAGAACGCTTCCGCCTAGTTGCCATGTTTGCTGCAGTCTGAAGAAGAAACTGAAAAAGTTCGCGCATGCGCAACGCCACAGAGGACCGATAGCAGAACCGTTAAAGAATTTGGCTGACGATTCCAAACAATCGGTTCACTAGGAACCGGTTCTAAAAAAGAACCGGTTCTCGATTCTCATCGCTAGTCAGGGGCTTGTGTTTTATCCAAAGTCCCCCTTTTTTATAACGTTAGTAGGCAATCAATACTAACAGGTTAGCTAACCAACTTTAACCTTAAGCTAACCGGATGTCTGTGTAGACGTTAGCAGTGTTGGTCTTGCCTGTAATGCTTCATGAAATTTGACGTGGAGTCCTTGGACAACGAAAGTATTTTCACCGCGTGTAACCATAAGGTGCACTGCATTGTTATGTTCTTCCCACTTTCAGCTTTGAGGACAAAATAGTGTCGATATTTCCAGCCAGGGAAAGCATTTTTTGAACTCGAGGTCATCATATGGACCTTTTTTCTCTGTTGTCTTCTCGTGACGTGTTGTAAAGTGCGCATGTGAATGATGGTATAATGTTCTGCATTTTTAAATCTATTTGTAATCCTGTTAATAATCCCAATTTTTGCTAAAAGTATCTGTAATCTAATTACGTCTTCTTTATTTGTAACTGTACCGGAATACAGTTCACTTTTTTTGTATGCTAATTACGTAACGCTGTTCCATGTATTCCGTTACTCCCCAAGCCTGATCGTTAGTATCTGTGAAGGTTGAATATTCTTTCATCCAAGTTAAGAATGTATGACTTAACATATTTAAGTATATGATTCGATATAGCCTATACATTATGTAACGCTACTTTGTTGAAGTTCTCTGCTGTAATCTGTGCTTGCAAGTCTCACTGACAGTTACTAGGAAGTAAACCAGAAGTAAAGGCCCCGTCACACCATGACGTTCTGGTCAACGTTCTATGATGTTAGAGGAGACGTTGGTAATCGTCCATGGTCGCTGGTATTGCGCCAGAAGAGCTTTGTGTGAAAGCTGGTGAACGCTGTAATCGTCGGTAATCGTCGGTGATCGGAGGAGAACGCTGGTCCAAAAAAAAAGTTTTGAACATGCACAAAAGTTCTCATGGAGATCAGCGTTCATCAACGTTTAATTTAAACGCTGGAGAACTTCCGTGGAACGTTTTATTAACTTTGCACGCGTTTGGCTATCGTAGTCAGTCGTTGGGTAGGGTAGACTGAGTACCTACAGTTGATGCACCCGAAATAACTTATGTGCACAGCAATCCTGAGACGTGATTTTTAGTTTGGACATGCCTACTAACGTCCTCTTTGATCGAGGGAAATTTGAGCACCTAACCCATCTCTCGTAGGAAGATATTGGCGAAAGTTTTTTCACCAAGGGAAGATCTTACATACAATTAATATGTTATTAACCATACGTGATCAACAAACGCAACTTACATCATTGCAAACGTTATTCTGTGCACTATACATCTACATATCCAATGCTATCATGTCATGCAAGGTCATTGCATAATCTAGCGAAAAGCGGAGTGGAGGGTATTTGCTTGCTTGAGCCAGCATGAAGTAGATGTACTGAACTTGAACATAGCTGAGCACTGTTATAGCTGGTGCTGTTCCATGGCAGATGGATATGATATGAAGACTCTTGTGACATGGACAATGTGTGTGGATGTGTTGATGTTTTCTAATAATAAACCTTGAGAAACACAAATTCAGTGTCAAATTTAAATCATTTATTTTAATAACATAAAACCCCAGGAATAACGCCCGTTATTTCGTAAATCACAGTAATAATAACAGTAAATCTTCGTCCGAAGACATTGCTAGTGAAAGAGGCTTTGTATTCTTCTTACTTTCAGCAGCGCTAGTAGCAGAAGCCCCCCTCACACCTTTTCGTGGTCTTGGAGGCATGATGTTCACTGTTCAGATCAACTGAATCCACTATGATTTTCCAGCGTTTTATACCCGTTTGACCATAAAACCCACACGCCGCAAAACGCTTTTCTGTCATTATTCACACGTTAATTACACCTTTAACACGCTCTTCTAATGTTGACTTATCGTTTGTCGCGCTGGAGTGACACGTCAGCACACGTTTGTCGCGGACCAGTGACACGTCACTTGGTCGGTGTTACACACTCCTCATGTGTCAGTCCCACGCTAGTCATGTGTCAGTCCTACGCTATTCTTTTGTTAGTAACACGCCAGATGTGTCCACATCGCCCTAGAACGCTCGAAATTGAACGATTAGAAAGTTCAGAGAACGTTGACCAGAACGTCATGGTGTGACGGGGCCTTAAGTGAGCCGTATTATTTGGCATTGTCGTGAACGTTCTACTGGCGTGCATAGAGCCCATTGTGCTGGCTGAGTTAACTAACTTTAGCTGGCACAGAGCAATGCTAATTAAAACAGCTGATAGCACTTAATTTCTCAAGATTTCTCATCACTGTAGTACATGGATTTCAATTATGTTGAAACGTAAATATATCAATTCTAGTTTCAGAAGAACTTGAAACTAAAATTAGCCTGACTGGCATTTCCGTTAACTTTAACTGACTAAGAATAATTCCGTGGGGGAAACTAATGTGAAACAACCGAAGGAGGCGTAACCAAGGGCAACACCAAATAATTGTATTGTCATCAGAAGAGGGGGCGGATCCGCTATGACATCACCAGCTGCACATTATGTCACAATAAAACAATACATGTATTCTATAAGTTCTAAGTTTGTTTCATTATTATCGCAAACATTCACTTTACAGTCACACATACATTATCAGAGCTTTCTTGAAGACTAAGGAAAATATTGTCTCTTTTAATTTAATTGTACTCTTTCTTTTAAGTGCAAGCTGAATGGTAAGTCTGTTTCAATTCACTGTATTTTAAGCTTTTAATTTTAATTGACCAAGGATTTCGAGGTTTAATAGGCCATCTAAATCAAGAAATTGACAATAAAGCTACTTTGACTTTGAAATGTAATGTGATAGGTCCATTTAACTGATTTCTTTGTGATTTGTGCAGTTTATTAAGTCTAGTCTAGATTAAGTCTAAGTCTAGATAATTTTTATTCTGTGATGGTTTATGAACACAATTCTCCTTCTTCTCAGCAACGGTTCAGTTCGAGGGAGTGGGGCGGGGGATGGACAGAGGTGCTGGAGGTAAAACTTCTGGAGGAGAGAATCTGGCTGGAGGATAGGATGGAAGAGGTAAGATCCTATATAAAATGTGTGTGTGTGTGTGTGTGAGTGAGAGAGAGAGAGAGAGAGAGAGAGATAGAGTTTGTGATGGGCAGTTGTATATTAGCAGTGTTTTAGCCAATAGTAAGGGCAATAGTATATTGGAAGATACATGTAATAAGACTGGTTTGACCAAAACTTGAAAGACGTTGTTTCAATCTATCTACAGTCTTTCTGAGGAGACCTTATTAGAGTAACTAAGTATAGTGCTGCTGTCTGCGACTGTCTTAGGTGCGATGCCTCCTGTCCAGAGAGGTGGATGCAAAGCTGAATACTTTTAAACAGCAGTGGAGTGTGACGGAGGAGAGGAGAAAAAGGAGGGACTTTAGAGCCTCAGGTGAGTGTTTAATACAACAATGTTACCTGCAAAAACCAGTAAATGTAGCAGACCTGTATTTTATGTGTAGATACATTTTGTACCAATCTATAGGGAGGTATGCCTACCTAGTTGATACTGTAGACATCATATATGCATGAATGCATTATGTGTGTGTGTATCTGACTTATAGATGAGGACCTTAGAGAAGGGAAAGGAGAGTATGTGGATAGTCAAGGAAGTAGTGACGTTGAGGAGAAGGAGACACAGGGGGAGAGTGCAAGGGAAAGGGCAGAGGCAAAGGCAGAAATTGACAGCATGATGGACAAGATCGCGATGGAGAGACAGGAAGTTGAACTCCAAAAAAAGAGGTTGGAGGAACAGGTGGATGAAATGAAGAGAGAGGAGGAGCGAAGACAGCAGGAGCTGAAGGAGGAGTGGGAAAAGATGGAGGGAGAGAAAAAGAAGGTGGCAGAGGTGAGGAGGGAGATGGAGCAGAGGGAGCTGGAGAATCGAAATGAGAGATTGGAAGAGGAGCTCAGGAAGGAGAGAGAGAGTGAGAGCAGGAAGAAGGAGTTGGAGGACGAGTGGGGAAGGATTCAGGCAGAGTGGAAGAAGATAGAGGCGGAGAGGAAGGAGCTGGAGATTCAGAGGGAAAGGCTCGAGGAGAAGGACAGGAAGCTGAAGGAGAAAGTGCTCATGAAGCGCCAGAGTGCAGAACTGAGACAGAAGGAGCTGCAGGAAGAGAGGAGGACTCTAGAGGCCGAAAAAAGGGCAATGGACGAGCAGCAAGAGATGCACCGACTTGAGGGAGCCAAGAGAAAGCGAGAACTGGAAGACGAGTGGGAAAAAATCAATGCGGAGAAGAAAAGCTTGGAGGAAAGGATCGAGATGGTACAGAGACAGGTGGAGGTCCAGAAGGAGCAGCTCCACGATAAGGAGCGCAGGATGAAAGAGAGGGAGGCTCAGAGAAAAGAGAAGGAGATGAACAGAAAAAAAGAGGTGGTGGAGGAATGGAGACGGATCGAGGAAGAGCAAGGCAAAATGGAGGCCCAGAAAAAGAGAGGTCTGGAGGAGGAGTGGAAGAAGGTCGAGGAAGAGAGACAGCGCATGCAGCAGAAGCGGGACACGGATGAACAGGAAGTGAAGCAACAGAAGGAAAGGATCCAGGAGAAGGAGAGGAAGCTGTCAGAGAAGCTGACGCTGCGGAGAGAGAGGGAGGCACTGAGAAAACAGGAGATGGAGGAAGAATGGGCAAGGGTGGAGAACGAGAGGAAGATCATTGAGCTCCAGAAACAGGAGGTGCAGTTCCAGGAGGAGAAGCTGATGAAGACCAAAAAGAAGAGGGAGAACTATGAGCTCAAAGCGGAGGAGCAAGCCGCCCAGAGGAGGAGGCTGGACCAGGAGGAGAGGAGGCTGGACAGGGACAGACTGAGAGTGGAGACAGAGCAGAGGGAGCTGGAGATGCAGAGAGAGAGACTGCTGGCCAAGGAGAGGAGGATGAAGGAGAGGGCAACCGTGAGGAAAGAGGAGGACTCTGCGCGTCTGAGAGAGCTCGAGGACGAGTGGAGAGATCTGGAGAGGGAGAAGAAGCGAGGGGTTCAGAAAAGGGAGCCGCTTCGTCCCATGGATTATGATATATTTTCGTCCGTGGACTCAGACGAAACTGACTTTGGAGATCTGGACATCTATCTGAACACTAACACCCAGTGTCACATCTTACCCAAGCAACAGCAAAGCGCCACCCAGTGGAGCTCAAGGGAAGCACAAGGGGATGCAGAACATTCCTCTCCGTGGGATACTGATGAAAACGACTCTCAGCCGGTCACTCAGAAAAATAAAACCAAACGTATATCCCCTCCAAAACAATCACCAGCTGAGACACTAGAGCCAAACACCAACCACGCGATGAAGCCAGCTGAGATACTAGGGCCAAGCACCAATCACGGGATGAAGCCAGTGAAAGAGAAAGGCAGTGAGAAAAGGACGAAAACTGATAAAAAGAAAAAGATTGAAAAGGAGCTGACTGTTGACAACGTGATCAATAAGGAACTTGAGTTGTTCAAACAAGAACTGGAAGCAAAAGTGCAAAATCAAAAACGTACAGCGAAGGCAGTGACAGAGACGCTGAAGCCAGCTAAGACACTAGGGCCAAGCACCAACCACGGGATGAAGCCAGTGAAAGAGAAAAGCAGTGAGAAAAGGACGAAAACTGAGAAAAAGAAAAAGCCTGACAAGGAGCTGACTGTTGACAACCTGATCAACGAGGAGCTTGAGTTGTTCAAACAAGAGTTGGAAGCAAAAGTACAAAATCAAAAACGTGCAGCGAAGGCAGTGACAGAGACACTGAAGAAGGAGGATGACATCGATGCTTTGATCATGGAAGAGATGCAACTCATGGAACAAGACAAAACAACAAAGACAAAGAACAGAAGCTAAAAGGCAGACTATGTTGCCCATGTTAAAATTACACTTTGTAAGGATGAATGTGATATTGAAGGCATTTAATGGATTTAAGAGAAAAAAAAACTGCAATACTTGCTGATGCTAACCAGTCCCAACTGTGCCCTTCTATGTGATCTGCGGTTTCAGCAATCCTCTCAAGTTATGGCCTCAACTGTTTCTAAATCATAATTTAAAAATAATCTTAAACCCAACGACAACAACAGAATCAGAATTACAGTACACTTCTGGAATCCCAAATGTATTGTCAGTCCTCTCTCTCAGCCTCTCTCCTTCAGTCTGATCATTTCATCCCAGTCCCTCTCTCGCACCTGTCCCACTCCAAAGGCCCACAGCCAGGGCCATTACCCCAGCCAACCCTCTCTCTCCCCTCACGCTACCCGTGCCTGATGCCCGCAGTGCCTCATCCTCACGCTACCCGCGCCATGCCTGATGCCGCCGCAGCAGTGCCTCATCCTCACGCTACCCGTGCCTGATGCCCCCGCAGCAGTGCCTCCTCCTCACGCTACCCGTGCCTGATGCCCCCGCAGCAGTGCCTCATCCTCACGCTACCCGTGCCTGATGCCCCCGCAGCAGTGCCTCATCCTCACGCTACGCGTGCCTGATGTCCCCTGATGCCCCCGCAGCAGTGCCTCATCCTCACGCTACCCGTGCCTGGTGCCCCCGCAGCAGTGCCTCCTCCTGGAGGTCTGAGAGAGATCAGCGAAGGGCCCAGGCTTGGCCTCCACCCAGGGAGAAACCTTCTGCCGCCCGCCGGCGCTCTTAGCCGGAGCCGCCACGTCAGCCAAAGCGATGACCTCCTGCCGGCCTGGTCGCGCCAGAAGGGTCAAGACTCCTTAATCACGGCAAGCTCCTCGGAGCCGACTGCAGTCAACAACACCTACGGTCTTGGATCGGAGTGGCCATTGTCGCGATCTCTGTCTCTCTTCAGGGAGAGTGAGAGAGAGATGAGAGTAGACTCTTCACTGTAATGTCAACCTGCAGTGTGGCCACTCACTGCCCACACTCTGGCACTACCAGAGTGCCTGTCTGCCAAAATGATAGTTGCCCCCTACCCCGTCTCTGTGTCCTGTCCCACCTCCCCTGCTGCTCCTCTTGCCACGGCCCCCCACCACTGTGACCCAGAGCCATCTGGACTTGTCCAAACACCACTGTGATTCACAGCGCCTGGGTCCAGCCAAGCCCATCCTGCTCTCAACCCAGCTGTAGTGAATTATACATTTCCCATCCATTCCCATCACTTCATTATCATTATTATTATTATTATCATTATTATTATTATTATCATTATTATTATTTGGCTGTTTGCTCATTTCATTATAAAGTGTATTCCATTACACATGTGTGTCTTGTGTAGTCAATACAATTTGTAAAATTCCATTCAGTTCAAATGTATTTGTTTATATACTGTCATTAACAATTTATAAAGCCTCAAAGCTCTGATATGCAATGACAGAGAAGATGCGATATATTATCACTTTGGTGCAGGTGCTCAAAGAATACTGCAACCATTTCATGTATTTATCAAGGAAATACTACTGCCAAGAGGAAATATAATACAATGAAAGGAATGCCACCTGTGGGTGTGTTTGTGGCATGCTAAAACCCTCTTTGTTAAACCAGCATAATGAGCCATGCCAGCCCACAAACCTGCACAATCCTCTTAGTGAGATGCCTGAGAGACGGAGCTGGTGCAGAAAGTGGATCTGATTTGATTTGCATGACAAGGCAAAAACCCATTGAGCCAAAAGAAATAATGTTTTTTTCCGCATTCCCAGTTCATCCCCTATACTTCGCATGAATTTCTTCCCAGCCTGCTGCAGTCCACAAACACACTTACATACACACACTCGTTCAATTCACCTTTATGACTTCACTAATGCTTAACAAAGGAGATCACGAGTGAGTGTCTTGGGACTAATTAAAGCTGCCCCTCCCATGCCTTCCTCCTTACCCTGCACAGATAAGACTGGTCGCCTCCATAGTCATATATAGTTGTCTATGGTTGCCTCCCTCTAAGACAAATACCACAGACTGAGGGCAGGACTAAAGGAGCCGTGTCAGAGCCCACACCCCTAGCTCAACTCTAAGTCTACACATGTTTGTGTGAAGGCCGGCATGGACTTCCAGAGAAATCCCTGTCAAATTAAGATAAGGGATATTGGGCAGTTTTGTGACAATGGCACAATAAAATTGGAAAACGGATCAAGAGAGTAGGTATAAATGTGGGTGGAATCGGAGACAGTGCCAATGGCAGTGACAGCTGAGCAGAACTTTGACCTGAGTTTCCTGAGCAGAGAGGAGACTCAGACTGTGCTGAGGGTGCTCGAGCGAGACAGGCATCTGAAGATGATCGAGGCAGAGAGAGTGGGGTAAGTGGAAGACAGATGATACTATTCCCTATAGGGTGAACTTCAGTGGGTTTCGAATTTAAAAAAAGGTGTACTAGTAAGGATGTGCATCCAAAATAATAATATTTCAAAAAATAACAAATGCAACGGCTTGTCCATGAAGATAATTATTGGAAGACAATGACAAATGTGTCATACTTTTGTTGCCTAATATGAGCTTGACAGCTTGGCAACTAAATGTACATCTTTTCAGGTAGATTCTTCATTGATCAAGGCCATTCTAATTTGAGAAAAACACACATTTGCAGACAAAATACCTGTAGTTGTCATAGGCAACAGCAGTGCACTTACTTTTGTTTTGGTTCTTTGTGTTTTGTCATGGAAGCGGCGTCATGACTCTGGAAGCTCAATAGCTTAGTGGTGTACTGTTTTGAAACTGGTGCCACTGCACATGAATGGCAGTAGCATTGTGGCCACATTCTGGACTTGTGTGTGTGTGTGTGTGTGTGTGTGTGTGTGTGTGTGTGTGTGTGTGTGTGTGTGTGTGTGTGTGTGTGTGTGTGTGTGTGTGTGTGTGCGTGTGCGTGTGTGTGGGATTGTGGGATATCCAGGGAGGGTCCCTGGCAACAAGCCTTTCAGTATTCACGGGTGTGGTGTGTTCAGAGTGTCACAATGTTCAAAATGCAATCAGTCAAAATGATGTGAGTCATAAAGGTTGTGGCTAACTGCTGGTGTAGAATGCATATATAGAGTAGGTATCGCCTGGATATGGAGGGGAATGTTATTTCTGTAATGCTATATGCTCATCTCGTGTGAGTGCACCTACACAAAAAAGCATGGAATATGATCCGCGTTACACCTTTTCCCATTGAATGTTGACGGTATTTTTCTGTACCCAAACTATGCTGTGGGCACTAGTAATTGAGTCGGCTAAACTTCGTACTTCTCGTGTTTCACCAAAGTCTTTTCAGGTAGAAAAGCAGGCTTAAGAAGATGTCCAAGTGCCTTGAGTCTGTACTTCGCTGAGGTGTCTCCATAGTTAACAGACACTTATCCATAAGTCACAAAGACACGGGGAAGACACGTAATCATTGTTTGTTCTCCAGAGTAGCTGGGGTCATAACCTTGCCTTTGTAACTAAGGTACAGTACTCTCCCAGAGAGGCTGCAGTAACGGTGTCAGCGTTTGTGGCACGGCATTCTTTGACAAATGTGCAGTTCTCACACATATGGATCTCAGTGTACAGTTCTCACACATATGGATCTCAGTGTGCAGTTCTCACATATGGATCTCAGTGTGCAGTTCTCACATACGAATCTCAGTGTGCAGTTCTCACATATGGATCTCAGTGTGCAGGTCTCACACATACTGTATGGATCTCAGTGTGCAGTTCTCACATATGGATCTCAGTGTGCAGTTCTCACACATATGGATCTCAGTGTGCAGTTCTCACACGTATGGACCTCAGTGTGCAGTTCTCACATATGGATCTCAGTGTGCAGTTCTCACACACATTTATACACAGAAAAAAACTTCCATGTGTATAGATCTACCCAGATGTACTCAGACAGCACAAAAACGAAACTGAAGACAACGTTAAGGATGAAACAATGGAGCAAGGTCAAAATAGAATAACTGTCCATCAGGCATCTCAGGATCTCAGTGTGAAGTTCTCACACATATGGATCTCAGTGTGCAGTTCTCACACATATGGATCTCAGTGGCTTACTCCGACCTGAATCTGGCCTGGCCTGCCACAACCATACCACATCAAAGCCAGGTCTGTTTCAGAGTCGTCTCCTAGCCAAGGAAGAAGCCTTCGCAAACATTAATGGACTCCAAATGAGTCTTCCCCTCTAGTCACAGGAAGCGGTGGGAAGTAATGATCCCATTGTGATGTTGCACAAGGAGCTATTTGGAGTTCAGCATCTTAGTTTAAATTACTGCAGGATATATGCTGACGTGCTCGACCAGTCTGTTCAGAGTATCCATTTACATGTTGTTTACACACAATATGGAAGCACCTGTAGCCTACGTGCTGCGACACCTGGGGCACCAGTCATAATGCTGTCCAGGTCAAACTTCTTATCACTTGAGTGCAAGATAATTATAAAAGAGAAAGCAAAAGACAACAGACCATCCCTGAAGTTTATGGTAACAGCTCACTCTAAAAACAGATAACAACTGTTAAAAATTAATCCGAAACTGTAGAGTGAAGACACGCAGTTAAATAAAGGGCTGTCATCAGATACTAAATAATTCATAGCAAAATCATTTTTAATTCACTATTTTAGTGAGCTACATGTTGACAACATGCTGTCTGTGTCTATGTAAGCATCTGAATAAAATTGTAAATGTAAAGATTTAACTGCATTCAGGAATGCTAATATGATCTTCAACTAAAATTCTGTTGCTGTTCCTCAGCCGGTTGTTCCCTGGGAGAGACACTAGGCTGGGAATGAAGAACTCTGTGAGCTCTTCCCCTCAGCGAGCGCAGACCGTATGGAGCACCATGCTCCCAGTCTCACCAGTGCAGGCAAACCCACCACCTATAAAGGCTTCACCCAGGCTGAACACACAGGCAAACCCACCACCTATGAAGGCTTTACCCAGGCTGAACACACAGGCAAACACAGGCAAGAGATCCTCAGACATTCTGTTCTGTACACATCATTCATAAATCTACATTATCTAGTTGAATGTAATGATTCAGAAACCTGAGGTAAATGTTGTATTTGAATACATTTATTTATTTTTTGCTTTGATTTGATTTTTTGCTTTGATTTTGTACAGCGTATTGGAGAAGAAAAAAAATGAAAAACAAAATCTAATTGTCAGTGCAAGACACATGCAAGTTATAAATACTAAATGCAGTGGCTGAAAACCATTAGCCATTCTAATGTATAGCACCAATGGCTACAGGGGGAATGCCTACACAGGACACAGGACAGTATGCTTGAGGCCTAAAGTAAAAGTAATGTGGTCTGTCCCAGGGGACCATGCCAGGTCTTGGTGTCATTGATAATTGTGATGTGCTCTCTATTCCAGAAAGCCAAGCTGGCAGAGCTGGAGATTCGTCAGGAGGAGTCGGGAAGCACCCGAGCCTACGCTCTCGTCTCTCCTCACTGCTCAGCATCCCATTTCTGCAGCGCAAAAGCAACAGCAGAGACGGGAACATCAGCAGAGACGTGAACATCAGCAGAGACGGGAACATCAGCAGAGACGTGAACATCAGCAGCGGTCATAGAGACATGGGCAGCAGCAGCAGAGGCACAGATGCAAGCAGCAGCAGCAGCATCAGCAGGCCTCAACAGGTACAGATCAGCATTCAGTCAATCATAGCCCAGCACCAACGTTATGTACGTCACGTAATGTTTTGTTAATCATAAAATAAAATAAAATATTCCTGTGCTGGATAATTTCATATGCAAAGCACTTTGTACTTTATACACGGCAGCCAATAAAAAGACTATTGTGTGAGTAACGTCAGTTTTCTGAAGCTGCACTCTATACATAGAAAGCAAGGCCTTCCTGTGCTGGTTCACCTTGACTAAGACACGCGCCTCTTAAAGAGATTCAGCACATCACCCTCCCTGGATTTAGAATGCCCTTCTCAGTATGCCACACCTCACATAGGACATGTCGTTTTATTGGAGGAACACATAAAGATATTGTTCTCAAAGCCAGGCTTCTCCCTTCATTGTTGTGACAATAATGACTTTAAAAATAACATGACTTCCGTGTCATTTGTAAATACACAATGCTAAAAATAGAGACAATCATTTGCAATAACACAGCATAAAACAAGTCGGGTAAAGGATCATAATTGCGGTTAGTGGTTAGTGTAATTGAAGAGAGATAGCATGTCAAGGACATTGTCATTTATCTGTTTTGAATTCCTAGGTTAACCGCCATGGCATTTCAAGTGAAGAGTCCCAAGCCATCAGGAAACAGAGAGAGATAACAGAGAGAGATAAACAAACAGAATCATCTTTCCCAGGAACTCATCTGAAAGCAGAGTCATGCACAGGTAAACTGTTTTGGCTTGTTATTGCTTCCTGGTCCCAGTGTGTTAAGTTAGTAAATCTAAGGAACATTCTTTATGAGCAGTAGAATAGTTATTGTTTTTATTCTCAGTTGAATTATTGTTAGAATGCTGGTGAACAAAACACACCTGTGACTGGATTTTGTCTTAAGAATGATCTTTAATTGTCTATTCTTTCTCCCTGCAGATCAGACACACAGAGAGAAACATGACAGACAGAGTCCTGACATTTCTAGACCTACCAAGTCAGCCTCAAGGCCAGCCAGTCTCCTCACAACAAGGCCAGCGTCACTGTCAGAGGGGACAAGCCCCTCGCCCTCTCCAGAGCAGGACAGACACACAGTGGGAATCAGTATCCCAAATGGTACAGTGACCAGACCTGAGGGATGGGAGGCAGAGCAGCAAAGCATTGTGGGACCTGAAACAGCAACAGGACAACTGCAGTGCGAGGCTTTTGCATTTATCAACACAGAGCTCGGAAACACAGACAGATCTACATGGCCCGCTGACCCAAAAGAGCAGTTTACGACAGGGAGGTGTGAGAAGCCTGAACCCACTGAGGGGGTGAGCCCCCCTCTCAGAGGAAGTGACATAACTGAAGAGTCATGTGACCCCACAGAAGATGGCCCACTTCCAAGTAAAGCTGATGAAGATGAAGATGAAGACGAAGACTCACGGGAGGCCAGTCTGCCCATCACTCCAGATGACACCTCCTTGTGCTGTGTGCCCTTGACTTCTGACAGGGAAATTAAAAAGGACGTTAACCAACCTATTTCCGGAGGTACAGAAACACAAAACCTTATTCACCGCTTTTCCAATGAGAATCAAAAGCCTAGTATACCTGGTCGGTCTCCTGCATGTGGACAAACAGACCACAGTGTTTCAGAAATACTCTGTGATGATAATGTAAACACACAGACGTCCGTGTCTACCAGACAAGACAATAGAGAGCCCCCCGTGGCAGTTGTTTCCATGCTCTCCTCTGCCAACAGTCTGAAACAAAACAATATCAACAACTTATTAAAAGCAAAGAGGAGCACTTTTAAAGCTTCAAATAAGCATGTAACGTCCTCAGCCTCTCCATCCTCAGAGACTGAAGAGACAAGAACAGGAAGTGTGAAGTCACCAACAACAGGTGCAAACGCTTCTACTGCAGACACTGATCAGGGTGGATCTGCACTGGCATCCTCGGCCTGCCGCACTGAGAGCATCACAGCCGGCAGGTCCCACCGCCCTCACAGCCTCTCCTCTGCAGAGCAGGCGCGCTCTCCCTCGCCGAGGATCCAGGGTCCTGGTAGAAGCCACCTAGATGCTGTGCCTAGACGCAACACTTATCTAGAGTCACCTGGCTCTTTGGCCCCTCTCAAGGCCAGGCATTATCTCGCTGGCACATCTCTGGAGAAGGCCAAGTCATGTGAGAGGTTGCCTCTAAGGGCAGCGAGTGCAGATTCCTCTACCTGCCATTCCTCTTCTGCTCCTCGTGACACTAGATTTATGTCCTCCTCAGACAGAATTCATATCCTAGCGATGCAGCACGCCCAAGGACCTAAATCAGGAAGGGACGATCAGGACTCAAATGGGCTTCAGCTTCCTTACAACCAAAAAAGAGGGAGAAGTTATTCTACTTATGACTTAAGTTCATCATCGCATTCTCATACTCCTTCGCATTCCAATAGTAGAGACAACTTCAAGCTTGCACGTAAACAAAGATCGTTAACTGTAAGCACCTCAACTCTGCCACAGCATGGTTTAGCCGTAGATGAACATCCCCACCAATCAAATTTGAGTGTCTTCGCAACCAACCGCCTTAGACATTCACAACAAGCCACTCCAGACAGAGAAGACTTCCGAGGAGACTTCCAACAATGCACTAAATTCAGCTCCCATGATAATTTAAGTAAAAATTCACTAAACAAATTTGATTCATTAAAGGTCAGTATCAATGCAGACCCAATTCCAATCAAAAAGAAGAGGAATTATCCGCCAGATATGAACTATCCTACTAACCATTTTAATTATCAAGAACATGATGGAAGGTCAGATGTAGTCCTCACAGACACAACATTCAAAGAATATCATCATACTACTTTATACAGCACGGTAAAGGAGAAAAACAACGAAAGATGGTCGTCAGTCTCAGACCTGGAAAACCCTGAAGTCAATCACAAGACACAGAAGCACATTTTTGTGGAGCAGCACACTTTCTTTCGTAAAAAACAAACCTTCACAAAGCCAAGGGATCTCTTGTTAGATTCTACAGGTAGCCAGATCAGTTTGGACTGGAGTTCTGAAGACACGGACGAGGACATCTTCTCCATTTCACATGATCAGTGCAGTCAGGGGAGTCCCCCAAACTACTTCACTAACTATGACAGGGGACTAAAATGTCATCATAAATCTTCCTCTAATGTACATCAGGAAATTCACAACCGAACGAATAAGGACTCTTATTCAGGAAAATTCAGTTTAAAACGTGGACGCTCTTTCTCTGTGACCAACATCTCCTCGAACAGAGCTGTAGGCCTTAGACGAATATCCACAGGAAGCAGGACCGCCACACTCGCAGATCTGAGGGACTGTGAGGACTTTGACAATGCTGTTTCACACCGACCCAAAACACTCTCCTGTACTTTGGACCAGACTGTGCCCTGTGAGCCGGTTAAGAGCTTTCAAGCCAACAGCCACATGTGGCGTGGTGGTAGCCTGATTTCATCCGTCGGTTCCTTACTTTCAACTAGTCAAGTGTGTCTAGACAGATCGTTTCCCTCAAGCAGCTACTATCTCACTCATGAAGACTTAGAGGACAGTGACAGTGACACAATCTCAGAGGGTGAATATTACCTGTATGATCAGGATAATGACCTGGAGTCTTCTCTGTAGTGACAAAGAACATTTTGATTGTTTAAACTGAATTCCAAAAAAGTATATACGTATAGCCTACTCTGTTTAAACTGGCACTCAGCCTAATAAATGTTCCTTTTGTGCAACATTAGTGAACTGCCGTTTTAGACATTAGGAAGGCCTACATTTCCCTCGAGACCAATAAAGTATGTATGTATGTATGTATGTATGTATGTATGTATACTTAATTCTGTAATGCTGTCTATCATGTTGTTAATATTTGATGTAAATTGTGCTTTGAGTGACTATGTATGAAATTAATGTATTTTAAAAATTATTATTATTATTTTGTCTTCCCTGTTATTCAATTTTCCTCTTGATTTTGCTATTATGTATATTTGATTCATGGTGATTTCTGTGAGATAATAATATGTAAGACATTTGAACCCTGTTTTCGTCATTTCATATTTTTTATTCTTTATGTGAAAAGACCTGCATTAAATGTATGAATGAATGTACAAACGAATAAATAAATAAATGTGACAATAAACAAATGTGACATCAGACACTGGGATATGCTATAACAGAACTGTCTTTAACAGCAGCAGTAAATAGATAAATGCGACAAACATGGAGCATTTGGGTAATTAGTGATTAGTGTTGTGTGCTGACTGTGTGTGACGGGGAGGGGAATAGTATATGTCCAGAATTTAACAAAACTCTATCATAAAGGACTGTCACGGTACGTGAGTAATTCCGTAGTCTGGGGCATGTCTGGAGGTATTACGGCGTAATATTTACGGCAAACCAGTTTTCACCCGGAACACTTTCCGTTTCACTGGACTACATCGGAATGAATTGGTTGGTGCAAACGAAAGGTGTGCGGAAAATAAAGGCATTTGATCATCCTTCACAATACATAACTTATTAGAAATGTTCGAATAGTCACTAGTGCCACGGAAACGTTTAGAAACATGAACCAAGTGTTGTCTACAGACCGGGGAAGTACTGCATTTGTTGCATTCGTTGAGCACCCAATCAAACGCGGCCAAATGTTACAAAATTGCAGACCCTTCCCTTTCTCTCCAAGTGGCTACGCAAAGATGTGTTGGTACAATTACGTCTGACCGTACGAGCCTATATGTAGCCTAACAGTTAAGACCAGAGGACCGATCAAACATACGATACTTAAAATGATTCCAATTTTGTTTCGGTTGAGGAGTGCAACAGTTGTTTGCATCGCGACCATCTTCGGCCTGTCAAAGTTCGCCTTTTGCCAGAAGACTGAAGTTAGTCCTGAGAAAAGCATTGTGTGGGGTGCTGGACTGGACCCAAGAGTAGTAGTTCCAGTGCGATACTTCTACATCCAGGCGGTAGACTCAACTGGGCAAAACTTCACCACATCTCCAGGTAGGCGCGTCTTCCTTTAGTGTGCACAGTAGTGTACAGCATTCCTGAAATAACTTTTCCAGAGAAAAAACAACTGCAGGCTATGGTCCAACGTTGTGTGCTAAAGGGGGTGTTAGACTAAATCTAAGTGAGTTTGAGTAAACGTCAGCCGTTTTTATGCAGTAAGCTACCTTATCAAGATCTCCATTGAATTTGCCAAAAAGTTTTCATGAACGAGGAGCAGATTTGATGTGAAATCCAACGTAAAGCATCTGGATATAGACCTTGGTTGCCAGGTTAGCACTCATTGCAACAGGAGAGTTATCTTTGCATATGAATAAATTATGAGGGCTGTGTCATCAGTCTGAAGCAAAAGAGCATACTTCATTGATGGAAGAACAAAGCCAATTAAATGTCCAATATGTAATTTTTCACGGAAATAAAGAAAACATTATTTAAATTCACATGTCATTATTTACAATTACAGTTAGTGCTAACTGTAAGTGTCTCTGTGGACTATTGGATTATGTTGACATCATTCAATGCTCACTTCCTGATCAAGCGTCTGCAGTCATTTATCCTTTAAAAAAACTACACTGTTTACATCCAACTAGCAACACAACAGAAGCTATTCAGTAATTCAGGCTCCATCATTATAAGGTTTAAAGTTTGATCATCATCCACATGTAGGGCCTCCAGCTGTATAATTACAGCAGCATTCAATGTATGGTTGTATTATGTACGTTTGATATATAGATTATATACTCAAAGTATGGTTGTTTTGTAAACATTTGATATATAGATTATATACTCAAAGTCGCTATGGATAAAAACGTGTGCTAAATATCCAAAATAAATGTAATGTTTTTTTTTCATTTCAGGTCAAGATGTGTTTAAGGTGCAGATTGCATCTGCGTCAGGGAAGGAGCATACTCGTATCCACGTCCCTCCACCCCTGGACCGTGGAGACGGGTCCTTCCTGGTGAGGTACCGACTGTACACCACGTCCAGCTCAGACCTCGTAGTGCAGGTCCTGCACAACAGTAAACCAGTGGCAAAGTCACCATACATCCTCACAGGTACAGTATCCCTTTTTTTAAGCTAAACACCCGAGACTGTGGTTTTACCTTGTGCAGGTTTAACACCTGTTTTAACGCCTTGGAGCTATCCTTTCGTTCGCAGAGCACAATGTGCATTCACACTCAGCCGATGTAGTCAATGCAGAATCGCATGTTATGCACTCGCTGTTAACCAGTGATGTTTGTGTCTTTGTTTGACTCTGAGAACAGTGTTACTCCAGTGTTTCACATTGATAGATGTAAAAAAACTGTTACTCCAGTGTTGGTAGATTTTCAGGAGGCAGGAAAGAAGAGAGAGACCAGACTGTTTTTTTAAGACTGAAAGATCTACAGTTACAGTTATGATATAGTTGTGTACGGTTAGCGGTCACCCAGCTAGCAGCCCAAGACTTGCTGTGTCCCCGGGCTCAGGTGGACGTGCAGGTTACCGTTGGCGAAGGTGTCTGAAAAGTTGGTGAAAGTTTTGTCTCTGTCATATAATCTCATTTATAAGCTCAGTGCAACTCAAATAAAAATGTGAACTCTGCACAATGTGGTGAGGTCTCAAAATGACCCTATTTAAATGGAATAATCATTATTGCCGGTTGCTTCAGGGTGTTTTTGGTCGCATTCCATTGAAAGTATTACCACATAATTACATTTGCCACCTCCCCCATCCCTTGTTGCATTCGTTTTACATTTAGTTGATTTCACAGACATTCTTATCCACATTAACTTACAAGTGAGGTACAACAATAAGGCTGCAGTAATTTAGATGAGCGTAAGCAACACCAAACTAGTTCTGAAGTGATGAGTGCAAACATGACAAGCAGAAGTGCTTGGTATGGGGCAGGGGTGGGGTGGTGGAGGGTGTTAAGAGAGACCGTTATCTGAAGAGAAGAATCTTCATGAAAAGATAGAGAATGACTTCCTTGCTCTGATAGCATTTGGTAGGGACCACAGATGAAAAAGGTATGGACTGTGATTGCCAGGCTTGAAGGAATGGCAATCCCCCCCCCCCCCAAGTAATCTACTGTGTGCAGCTTTCCTGTTCAGAGCTTATTTTGGGATCATTAACACCCCTCTGCTGTAACAGCAGCTTTAAATAACACCAGACGTAAAGTCTGCAAGCCAACCCTCAGAAATATACTCATTTCAAACGCTTTGCAAAGGCTAAATATGAGTGTAAAATGAGGGAAGTAAAACCGAACAAGTTCAGTTGATGCAGGGTCTAGGTGAAATATTAATTTTCTCTACTTCCTTTGCGAGTCTTTTCCTTATTAGTAATGCCCAGTGGGAATTCCCTCAGCCATCATTGTTTACTTCAGAACTGGTTTTCATCCAGTGGCTTACAGGTGTCTGTTGGAGGTCCAGACGGCTCAATCCACTCATAGAGTGTTCAACATGCATCACCACGCTGGGCTTGGATTCCTCTAATTACATGTTGCCCCAAGGGGGTGTGGCCATAGCCCTTATGGCCCCACTGAAGCCCTCATAGCCAATGATGTGCTCATTTAGTTTTTCTTCAGTTCATTCAAAACCAGGTCACTCCAGGACTGTATGTCAGTGGAGGAACCAATTGGACAATAGCTGTTGTGGGAGAGGTTAGAGTAATTGGATGACAGAATGAGATACAGATATACATATCATATTAATCCTGCTTAAGTTTAGTTTTTTCTTTAAACTTCTTGTTGGGAGAGGGGGGGGGGGCAGTTGGTTGGTGTTTAACTTCCTCTTCAATGCTGTGTAAAACTGATCTGTCTGTGCTTTTATCAAATGACCTTTCTGCACTTGCACATCCTCAATAAATTTCAAATATAGAACCATATATAAAAAAAATGTTACAGTCGGATGTGTGAGAGAGGAACAGTTCTAAAACAGCTATCTAAGCTGTAACAGGAAGTGGCAATCAGCATGATTTAATGCAGGTTGGCACCATGAAAACATTGTGGTTAAAATCGTTTTTTTTTTATGTCCAGGTGGCATGTTTTTTGTTTTTTGTACAAAGCCGTGTATTTTATTCACAAACCCAAATTCTTTTACAAGTAACCCTCCCAACAGCGCCCATGTTTTACGTAGTAATGTACGAATATGTGCATAATGTACCAGTTTGTTCAGCTGGCCTTAACGTGTGTTGCTATGGTAGTAGCAGAACTTTTTTCTGTTACAAAGAGAGAGACAGGAAGTCGTGTTGTGGTTTGTGGCTCTAGGACAGACTGAAGATCTTGAGATAAAGGCAGTCAGAGTGTGAAGCTACACAAGAGGTGTATTTGAGACACACAACACAACATCATCTTTGCATCACTGAAACATCTTGAGAAAGTTTTGAGGTATTTTAGGCCGATGGTCAGGCCTTGGTCAAGTAATAACTCTCACATATAAGCCATAAGTAGCGATACATTATCTTAACTCCCCAGTCTGTCATGTTTACATCATATAGGATTTTGTTTACAGTAAACATAATCTCTCATTTAATGCCATGCGTTAAGTTATGACATGTTTTCTTGAACTATTGCTGAAACTGTTCATGACGCTCAGCTGGTGGAACAGAGTAACGCTGAGTAACGTCACACACACACACGGACATAAAAGCATCTACCAAATGAATAAATGTGGAAGGTGTGTGTGTCCCCACTCATCTGGTAGGCCCTGTGTATCACGAGTACTGTGACTGCCCCGAGGAGGATGCTGAGGAGTGGCAGGCAGCGTTGGACTGCCCGGCCGGCGACCCTCAGGTTGAGGCCGACTTCGTCTCGTTCCCCTCCATCGACCTGGTGCGGCTCAGAGAGGAAGTGCCCCGGCGTTTTGCCCAGAGGGGCGGCCTGATCCACTACACCATCCTCAACAACCAGCTGCACCGCCGCACGCAGGGCAGGTACACCGACTTCAAGATGTTCTCCGACGAGATGCTGCAGTCCCTCATGCGGAAGGTGAGTGGGGATTGCATGTCTCAGGGGTGCAGAAAGTTGTTTTTGTTGTCAAAAAATGAAAATGCTTCTGGACTTATGTGAAAAATGGTCCGGGTTGGCCATCCCACATTGTGGGAGGTAGGCTGAAGTTGTTGGTGAAGTGGGAGAACTCACGGCGCAGGAGATGGTGGCTTTCTTACAAAAGTAGCTATTTATTTACACGGGGACTTGAACACCCAAAACATATATACAAAATGAACAAACATACAAGAAACAAAAAGACTAGGCACAAATCTGTAGCCACGCATCTAGTTTACAGCTTGGTCTATGTGCCAGTCTCTTGCTCTCCAGCCTGTCCAGAACTTTCTACCTCAACAATGAGGTGCACCTTTAATAAAGTAGCCCATGGGGCTAAATTGGTGGGGGAACCCGGACCCAACCATTCTGGTGGGGGAGTCCAGTCCTTCTCCTCTTTTGGACCGCGGTGAGAAGGGGGAGGGATTTCACCTTTTCACAACTTATCATGATGTACCTCCAAGGGCATGATAAATAATGTTTCCTAATGTTACTGTACTCTTTACACATTTAGTTTGCATGTCCAGGCCCTCTAAACCATCAAACAAATGCATAAAACACACTGCAAGTGAAGTGTATTACCATGCACAGAAGACACAGGAACAATGTGCCAACTACATGTCGTTATTGTAGGTCTCAAAGCATTTCAGCATTTTTAACAACAGATGCCACTGACATTTGGGGGGCACTGTGGCACAACCAGTAGCCCCGACCACATTCGGGCTTGATGCCCATGGAGGACACAGGTTTGATTCCGGCCTGATGTCATTTCTCCTGTCCACTCCCCGCCTCTTTTCCCTCTCATTTCCTGTCCCACTCTTCACTAAGACTATCGATTAAAGGCCAAAAAGCCCAAAAATAAATCTTAAAAAAAAAAAAAAACAGATGCCACTGACATCACCTTTACCTGAAGTAGCAGTAAGAGGTCAAATGCAAGGAGATCATACTTTTGTAGTACTTTAGCTCCATACAGTCTAACCCTGTATTGGTATGTCAGTGCCATGCTCTTGTTAGGCATCGTAATTGATTGACTGACCTCAGGTCTGGGTCTGTGGTAGGTGCCTTTGCCGGATGTGGAGTTTTACATGAATGTTGGTGATTGGCCTATGGAGAAGAGGAACGCGGGCGAGTCGCCAGGACCCGTGCCCGTCATCTCATGGTGTGGCTCCGCCGACACGCGCGACATCATCCTGCCCACCTACGACATCACACACTCCACACTCGAGACCATGAGAGGCGTGACCAACGACCTGCTCTCCATCCAAGGGCACTCAGGTTGGTGATGCCAACCACATCTGCATTCTAGAGGAAGGGTTATAGTTAGTCATAGTATTTCGCAAGTAGAAACAGTCCCTGCAGGAGAGCACTCACTGTGTGAATCCTGGATAAATGCCATCTGTAATACTATACATTGGGTTAAGGAATCTGAAGATGGAAGTGAAAATAGTGGTGTTGTTTCAAACACAGAGTTCCCATGGCCAATAGTTCTCTTGTGGATCTCTTTCAATCAAACTGCATAGCCCACCACCAAAGTTTCAGGAAGTTTTTCCCCGATATGTTTTTTCATAACAGATAGATTCATGTCTGATAGGGAAGTCAGTAACGGCTGCTGTTTTACTGCTCAGACTAGTGAGACTCTGTGAGGACAGTTGTGCCCCATGTCTTCCAGGTCCAGTGTGGTCCAATAAGACAGACAAGGCCTTCTTCAGGGGCAGGGACAGCCGGGAAGAGCGCCTCCACCTAGTCACCCTGTCCAAAGACAACCCTCAGCTGCTGGATGCCGGGATCACCGCATACTTCTTCTTCCGGCAGCAGGAGAAGGAGCTCGGCAAAGCTCCGCTGGTTGGCTTCTTCGACTTCTTCAAGGTGAGAAAGCTCT
Organism: Clupea harengus; assembly: GCF_900700415.2. Taxonomy (NCBI): domain Eukaryota; kingdom Metazoa; phylum Chordata; class Actinopteri; order Clupeiformes; family Clupeidae; genus Clupea; species Clupea harengus. The sequence continues at coordinate 19,134,343 of NC_045154.1, forward strand.
GGGAGTCATCTGAATCATCCTTTGCTTCCAGATACATATTTCAGTAGGAACAGCATCACGTTGGTTAAAATTGACAACCAATATAATATACAACCCTCAGTGACTTTATATTGTTGTCCTATTCACTGTGTATGCACAGCAATTATGTGGTTCATTTTTACATCCACACTCACCAAATGTGCTCCTTGTCTTTCTCTCTGCCTGTGCCAGTATAAGTACCAGGTGAATGTGGATGGTACGGTGGCTGCGTACAGGTTTCCTTACCTGATGCTGGGCAACAGTCTGGTCCTGAAGCAGAAGTCTCCGTACTACGAGCACTTCTACACACACCTGAAGCCAGGAAAACACTACATCCCTCTGGAAAGGAACCTCGCGGACCTCATACAGAAGATCAAGTGGGCCAAGGTCGAGTGTGTTTTTGCATGTGTGTGTGTGGTTGTGTGACCTTATAAAGAAGATAAAGTGGGCTAAGGTGTTTGTGTGATTGTGTGTGTGTGTGTGTGTTTACTTGTGTGCTCACCATCTCAATCCGAATGTGTTGGCATCTCTTTTACAGGACAATGATGCTGAAGCAGAAGCTATTGCCAAAGATGGACAGCAAGTGGCTAGGGAGCTCCTCAAACCACACAGACTGTACTGCTACTACTACTTGGTCTTACAGGTAAATGGTCTTGTCCTCTAAACTTGACTGAAAGACTGTATCACAAAATACTGTACAAAATTAACTTTAATGACCAAGATGCTAGCATGTTTGTAGCGGCACGTCTTAGCAGAGCATATTTTATCAGAAGTGTCATTTTTTTATTTACCTTTAATTTACTTGAATGTATCTTATTTACATTTTAAATAAGATTATCACTGGAAGTGTTCTCTGCTTTCTCAGACCTACGCATCACTGCAATTCGGTCAACCAACAGTGCACCCAGACATGGAGCTGGTGCCTCAGCCATCAGACCACACCAGCGTCTGCTCCTGCCAACGAGGGCCTCAGGCCAGCAAGGCCAGCACGAGTAGAGATGAGTTATGATGAACAACAGACATGCGTTATAATGACCAAAACAACAGAAGAGATGTTATTAATAACAAAACAACAGGAGGGACATGTTGTAATGAACAAAACGACAAACAAGGTGAGTTCTGATGGAAAAAACAACAGGAGTGACGCATTACTATGAGCAGTACTTCAGGAGAAGTGAGTTCTGATGAATAAAGCAACAGGAGAGAAGAAATCTGATGAACAAAAAAGGGGAGACAAGCGACAACAGACACGACTCCAGTAGTCAAACAGACTTACGCTAACACGCTAACTTGGGCTTCAGTCAGTGTAGTCTTCCGACTAGAGATCTGCAATCCTGCGTTATGACAGAACCCCTGAGGGAGATTGGCTACAGATATGTTGGAAACAACAAAAGAGAGCTTTTAGGGACCTCAAAGAATGACATTTACCATTTCACATGTAGCTGCTGAAATGACTTTAAACCTACTTACTGCATTCATATTTTTACAACTACATGAATCTCATACTTGTGTCTTGTTTTTGTTTTGATACAACACATACTGTACTGTGCTAAATACTGTTGTCATTATAAATGTGTTACTGAAAGAGGGGACATCAGTCAACTGGGTTACTTATTGCTCCCTACCGTATCAGACATCTGAAAAAAGAGATTATTTATCAAAGAACCCAACCTTATATTTCTTGTCAGATTATGTGTGTATGAGTGCATTAGGTAGGCCTTTAACTACTTCACCCTAGTTTATAAGAAGTAAACCCACCCACGTTTCCGTATTGGCTTATCGAGCCCATTTAAAAGCACATGTATAATAGTATTGCTCAAAGGTGACCTTAATTTGTTCTTACTTGTGTGTAATTGTTGTTTGTATGGTGGTAAATGAGATTATAATTGCTAAATTTGTTACTTTTTTACTGAAAAGATCTGTTTGCATAAATTGTGTAAAATTAAGCAGTATATGTGTGCCTGTTTTTATTATTATCCTGTAAATGGTCTGTTTGATTTGTTTAGGTATTAAGGTGCCCTTCATCACCATAACAGTGTTTTAAGTGCATATGTGAATGATTGCTCACCGCAGCCACCAGTCATTACAGTCGTATTGAGTATTTAATGAACTGTTGGTGGCACAGTTCCCTCAGTGCTTCGTTCAGGCTGAGCGCTGAGAATACATGTGATGTTTACAATAGCAACTGCTTGTAATTGGCCAATTGTTTTTGTCAATAACCCAACTTACCAACCAGTGTTTGTATGAGAATACAGAACTACAGTAGTGCTCTTAAAAATGACTGCGCTATAGCCCTAGAATTCACATTACTATGTTCATGTACTGTTTTTTTTTTAAATAGTGTTAAATAAAAATAAAAAACTACTTGAATAAACAAAGTTTTTTCCCCAGCTTTACATGTAAGGATTTCTGAATAAGTCTGACATTTTATGAAATGTGACAATACATTAAATATAATTAATATACTTACTAAATATGAATATGTATTTAATCCTGCAGACCTATTTTATTGTGAGATTCTTTCGAACCTATCTGCCATCTGTTCCTACCGAAAGGAAACATCTTTAATAGGACTCACATCTTCAGTACTGATAGGGCTGACGGCACACATCTTCTGCTTCTTGAATAGGCCAGAGATGAAATGGGAGAGCATTCATGGCCAAAAGGTCAATGCAGTAACACTTGTTCAGATATACAGCAGGCTAGGCTTCCTAGTTCAATGCGGTGGTTTGCACATTACATGTTCTGTATTTCAGTTCTCTATATTCTCACAGGACACACGTGTCATAGGTTAGTGTGATTTCAGCCAAACCTGTTGAGTTTGCTGTTGATATTTGTGTGTGGTGTTTGGAACAGCACCACGCGGAGTCGAGTGAAGTGAAGTCAGACAAGCTGCTGATGTTTGGGTGAGCTTTCACTTTAATTGGTAGCCCTGTGACACAGGTTCAGAGATATCACAATAGCAGTAAGGACAGACTGCACCCAGCTGACTCTATATGAAAGGAAATGTGGCTGCTTCTGCACAACATGTAAAGCTTAAATACAGATCACCCACTGGAGGATTAAACATGCATCTACACCTGCTGGCTTACACACACACACACACACACACACACACACACAGAGAGAGAGAGACAGACACACACACACACACAGCACCTCACCCACAACTTTTTCATTTAAATTATTAAGGATATATACACAATAATACCTATCAAAGGGTATGTGTTAATGTAATGTAACGACCCATTTGCCTTTGTAGGTTTGTTACTGAAATACTGTACACTTGGGAGCGAGAGAGCGGAGAGCAAACGAGCGAGAGAGACACCGCTGATTTAGACAGGTTAGTTTGAGTCTCCCTCCACTCCTAGTCATGTGACGTAGAGAGTGTTGTGCTCAGCAAGTCTTGTTTATTCTTCAAGGCCCCACATGAACAAAAACAAAAACACCTTCCCTGGCTTCCACATCTTCAGAAAAGAAAACAATGAGAAATGATAAGTACCATAAGTGTTTCTTAGTCGTTCACACACCTAGTCCCACCACTGGTCTATATACTATGCCCTCTTTTCCCAAAAACGAACCAAATGCTTGAAAGAATATTGCTAAATGATTGAACATTGATAAGACTGACCCTTATCTTGCCATTCATTCCAGATGAAGGTGATCATCCAGTGTTTTGTCAGATATGTGAAATTGACTTTTCTCCATTACCGTTTGTACCATTTGTGCACACACAGCATCGTGCAGTATAATGAGACTGCCTCTACAGTTGTGAGCATATAAGCCAGAGTTGGACTGTGTCATCATGTGAACTACTTCTGAATGGGCTCATCTGAGACGGATTGGGGCAGGTGTGAGATGCTTTCAGTCTGCATTCAAATAGCTGCGTAACTGTTCCACTTTGGTATCATAAACTATGAAGGTAAACTGGATGTTCTACTGTACCTAAGGTGAAATAGGAAACTAATGGGAATATGGAGTTTTCCTTTCAGAGACTAGAACACAAGTACAATAATTGCTCTACGGTACCTGAAACAGGTTGAGGGAACTTCTGTCATTTTTGCCATGACAACTACAATTTCCTCAATCTTACATTTTCTCCTAACTTTTGAAATCCCATCACCAGACAAAATGTTTACTTTTGAGAATAAAATTCACAAATAAAAGCAAAACCCAACATAGTTAAAAATGATGAACAGTAAAAGTTGAATGGCACCAGTGAGATTCACCTGAACCAAGACAGATTCTAGTGCCACAGAGAGAGAGAGAGAGAAAAAAAAAAGTGCACACCAAATGCTCTTCCATCTCGCATGCATCTTGTTGATCTGTTCAGCAGTTAGTTTCAGCCTGTGTTCCACCAGCAACAAAACAAAACGTCCAAGACAAAGTCCCCCCTCCCCCCCCCCATAGACAGAAATGACTTCCATCCCCAGTTCTCTTTAGCCTCTGGAACAGACTAGGCCCAGATCCGGCCCAGATTCGGCCCAGGCCTGTTCCAGGGCAAGGTGCGACTGGGGTTGTGTTTTAGCTTACTGAGCTCGGCTAGCCTCCAGCTGCTACAGCATTACATGATAAGTCAAGCGACTTCACAACATACATATGACCCAACTCTCACAGTCCCATTCATGGTGTTAGATCACTGGCGGTCACGAGCGGCCTCCTTTCTAAAAACGCTTGTTTCCGGGCCAACCACACACCGAAAAAAACACTTGCGTCCTCCAACATTTACATCACGCGCTGTCCGTTGATGAGAAGGTCATCAAACTCCTGCGAATAAATGAGAGATGAGACTTAGACCTGTGAGCTGCCTTGGGTCATTTCTTTCAGAACAACACTGACAAAAAAAAACAATAGTAACAACCAGAGAGCCAACATGGGTCCTGCACGCTCACCTCCTCACTCTCCTGCTCTTCCTCCTCTTCCTCCTCCTCGTCTTCCTCCTGCATGTGAGTGTCCACTGCCCCACCTGCGCGCAGCAGGGCCTGCACTTCTCGGTTTGGCCTGTGGAGAGCGCAGTAGAGCGCAGTGTGGCCAGCGTAGGAGCGCTGGTCCACTGCTGCTCCCGCACTCAGCAACAGCGCCACCAGCTGAGCACTCTGGGCCTCTACTGCCCAATGCAGGGGAGAGCGGCCAGAACCCAGGTCCTGGAGAGAGAGAGAGAGAGAAAGAAAGAAAGAAAGAAAGAAAGAAAGAAAGAGAGAGAGAGAGAGAGAGAGAGAGAGAGATGGATAGATGGATAGATAGATAGATAGATAGATAGATAGTCAGTAAAATGCACACAGAAATAGGTGACCGGTCAGAAAGAGGAGAAGCACAGAATAAGAGAGAGAATAATGTGTATAATATGTATGAATATGTTATAATATATCAGGAGGGTGTATTCTCATACAGTAACCCCATTACATTATGGCGATAAAACAATCTTAGCTGTCCTTCTGCCATCATTTATGAATGAAAAAGGCTGTCTGTGTGAATTTGTGTTTGCAGGGGGTGAAGATTCATCTCTGCTCTTACCCTCTGGTTGACGTCCGCTCCTGCGCTTAGCAACATGCTGATGATGTCACCTCTCCCTTTCTGCACCGCCAAATGTAGAGCACTCACTCCTAGGAGAGCAGAGAAGGAGACAAGAAGGACAGAGTTATCATACTGGACCTACTTCACCTCTGCACCTGCATCTGCTCACATTTCATGTCCTGTCTGTAAGGACTGCTTTGGCAATGCAAGTGCCTTATTGGTCTGAATTTCAATATTTGAGAGAAAGAAAGAGGGAGAGAGAGAGAGAGGGATGAGTAAAAAACTGAATGCAAAGATATTACAATATGCAGATAAAAATCAGGCTACAGCTTCATTCATTTATGTTCCAGCAGAAGTCTTCCACATCCTCTGCCATGTCTGCTTTGAGAGCCCTATGAGCTACACTGTCTTCATGGCAGACTCTCCTCACTGTCTCACTGTCTTCATGGCAGACTCCCCTCACGGCAGACTCCCCTCACTGTCTTCACCACAGACTCCCCTCACTGTCTTTACAGGAGCTCTTGGGGTGAAGGCAGCTTTTAAGTGACCTCCGCAGAGTGTGTTTGATATAGTACATGCATTTTTAATCTGTGCTACCCAAGTAGTAATGTCAGACTGGGCTTCTGACGTAGGTGGGAGACGAGAATGATGTAGGGTGGAGGGAGAGAATGCGCATGTGTGTGCCTGTATGCCTGTGTGTGTGTGTGCATGTCTGTAGGTGTGTACGAGAAAGAGTGTGTGTGTGTCTGTAGGTGTGTAGGTGTGTACGAGAAAGAGTGTGTGTGTGTGTGTGTGTGTGTGTGTGTCTGTAGGTGTGTACAAGGGATAGTGTATGTGTGTGTGTGTGTGTGTATGTGTGTATGCCTGTGTGTGTGTGTGTCTGTAGGTGTGTACAAGGGATAGTGTGTGTGTGTGTGTGTGTATGCCTGTGTGTATGCCTGTGTGTATGCCTGTGTGTATGCCTGTGTGTGTGTGTGTGTGTGTGTGTGCATGTCTGTAGGTGTGTATAAGGGAGAGTTTGTGTGTGTGTGTGTGTGTCTGTAGGTGTGTACAAGGGAGAGTGTGTGTGTGTGTGTGTGTGTGTGTGTGTGTGTGTGTGTGTGTGTGTGTGTAATGTGTTAGTACTGTATAATGTGAATGATTTACTACACAGGGTGTTTTAGTTATCAGTAAGCTGTGAGTTGGTAATCAGACAACACCTCAGTCACACCGATCTAGGTACTCGGTGAGGTATTCTCGGAGTAAGTGTTTCACCTGAGCAGTTGCTAATAAGTTAGTGTGCCTACGCAGGTGCTTTACCAGAGTAACTGGTAATGAGTTGGTGTACCTGAGCCGGTCGTTTTACCTGAGTAGTTGGTGACTGTGAGGTGTTCGGAGGTGAGGCGCGGGCAGGACGTGAGCTCTCTCACACACTGCATCCGGAGCTCCCTCACGGCCAGATGCAGCGGCGTGTTGCCCCCCCGCTCCTGCAGCTCAGCGTTCGCACCCCCACACACGAGGCCGCGCACACACTCCGGCTGGTCCACTATCACCGACAGGTGTAACGCCGTCTGAGAAAGACAAAGACAGATTCAACAAAGCAAGACAAAGAGTAGGACACAAAGATAGGGCAAAAATGAAGAAGGGGAGGAGGACAAGGGAGAAAAACACAAAGAGAGACTGGGTGATTAAGGACCTCTGATAAGTAGAATAAAACATACATTCTGAAAAAAAAAAAAAAAAAAAAAGGATCATGCCATTTTGTGGTTTTCAAGTAAGCGTGCTCTTTTCTCTCCACATGTGTCAGCCACTGTTTCGTACATCTCCCTGGCCTCCCTGTCTGGTGTGTGGTGTAGTGAGGGCCTGACTGTCGCCCTCACGCTGATTGCCTGACTGTCACACTTTGAAAGGAAGGGGTTTTCCCTTCTGGGGCACTGGAGGAACCGGTCGTAATAGCTGTTGGCATGTGAGGATTCCTGTGAACTCAGTGTTTTCCCTTTGTTCACTTTAAGGGTCATGGTGCAACTGGCTGTGTTTTTGTCTGACATTTCATTTTTACAGTACTTTCGCCATTTTAGTTATGGTAGCTTCAGCCGGTTGTTATATTGCGCGTCCCACCACAGGCACTTTATTTGGGAGATTTGAAGTAGAAGTAAGATGTAAAGGACCAATCAAACTACTGAAACAAACAAACCTGCCAAACACTAACAACAGTTGGCACTGATAAAAATTAGTATTTTCCCTTCACATGACCATTTACTATCAAAATTAATTTGCAGATGATAATAGTACTAGATTCTTATGAAAAAATGCTTTAAAAAAATGGCACATTGTTGCATACTGTCTGCAAATGCATGCCAAATAGCTCTTTTTTTATCATCTTTATGATAATGGCAGTGTCCGTGTTGTTAAGTCTCATAAATCAATGAGGTCTACCTCTGTACAAATAGCCTTTACGTTTTCTGTGGAAGATATGAGTAAAGAACAAACAGACTCCTACTTACACAAATAAAACTTTGTTTACCCACACGTAGATGAACAATCCACGTATTGCCACACATTTACAAGTGCAGACTCTACACAGGCACACACTCACTGTCATCTTACCTGGCCCAGGTGATTCTGGATGTCCAGGTAAGGAGTCCAGCTGGACTCCAGAGCGATGACCCCCAGCAGATACTGCACGAAAGCCCTGTGCTCGTGGATTAGCGCCAGGTGCAGGGCCCTGTGAGAGGGAACACGGCAAAGTCCATCACATTCTCATACAAAATACGCATACAGAACCTGACCGAAGACACAAATACAACTCTACATTTTCTACCCTGAAACTCACGATCAGCAACATAGCCATTGATTTGCCCTCTGACCAGGTAAAGTCATCAATGAACACCAAGAAGACGTGCCACAGCAAGTGTCTGGCTAGTGTGCGTGCATTGATTGATACACTGTAGCATTAATTAACTTACGTGTCTCCGTCTTCGGATAAAAAGTTTAGAGTGTTGAACAACTCCTCTCTTCTCTGCCGTTCCTCCTCCGGACTGACCACCGCAACCCACTCACTCCGTCCGTTGCTGACGGTGTCACCCGCAGCCTGTTCGGCCAGTATAAGAGTCCCAAGACCCTGAGACAGGCTTCCTACAGTCTCATCTGTTATCGAGTCACCGATGGCAGAGTCCAGTCTCTCGCCTGGCTCCACGGACGTGCAGTCCTCTGGACGGTCCTCAGAATGACCCAATGACGGAGAATAGTCCTTTGGCCGAGTGCTGCTCCAGGTTTCTGGCAACTCGATGTCATAAGGGCCATCGATACTGAGGCCAACGCCACTGATAGAGTCCAGTCCGCTGTCGCACCAGTCATCAGGCGCTGCGTCGGGGCTGCTAAGTTTCAGCTCGCAGCCGACCACAGGCCGAGGATATTTGTTTCTCGAATCGCAGTGGGAATTCTCCACCGAGTGCCGCTGTATCCCCGCCATTTAGAATGTTTCTTACACAAAAGACGACCTGTCTGTAGATTAAATTGTCCACCTTCTTAGCAATTTAGCGTGGCTAGATAATGGGTTGAGTTGAGTTTCGCTAGCCTAGCAAGAGTCGGAATTGCTTTAGGTGTTATCCTAGTCGGAACGATCCTTTTATCGTCTAAAACACCGAACAACAGCGCAAAGCGCTGCTGTGCTAGCCACTCAACTCAGTTTCTTACTCATTTTAGCTTCTCAGCTCAGTCATAGAGCCGAGGAGATGATTAAGTTGGCCGTGCTACTTCCAGATAAGGCTGTTTGGCAGGAGCTGGAGAGTCCAGGGGAATTCCCGACAGATCCCAGATCCCATGAAACACAACAGCCTGCGCATGCGCATCGCGTGCTCAGCAGCTACTACTGGAAGGGGAAACAACAGGAGGATTACAATATCATATTTCTGTTGGCTTAGTGACCATCGTTTACCACAAGCTATTAGTCATAAAGGTTGTGTAATATTTACACATGGTTATGTTCATTTGGCTTCTTCCTTTTACAAATGTGAATATGGAGGTGACCTACGCAGTTGAAATCGCCACCATTCTGTAGGTTCCTTCCACAGGGTGGCACTATCACATTATGTTTCTTACTATGATGCTCCTGCGGCACAAAGCCAGCTTTGGTACCACTATACCAGGCCGTGAGCTGTATCATTGAGTGTGCTGAGTGAAGTGATTCATTGCTGCTTTACAACTTCTTTTTTTGCAGACATGTTTCATTTTGAGAAGATCAGAAGTGTTCAGCCACTACAGGTCGTAAGGTTTAGTCTTCTGCACACTTGAGACCTATAGCCAAAGGGCCTTTAGAGACACTGTTTTCCATCGCCATGAAGAGGACATTTATTTTTATTTGTATTCTTTCTCAGTAAACGTGCCTGTGTTTTTTCTTCTATTGTAGCTTCTGTCATCAACATATCAACAAATATTTGCTTCATGTTTAATTGTTTGTTAGAAGTTTTATTGTTGGTTAGAAGTTATATTTTTGGTTAGAAGTCACATTGTTGGTTTGATCTCATCTTTGATGGACCCATGTGACAAGAAAATCCTCATGTTTCAGTCCATAAAACAGTGTCTGAAGACACTTGTGTGTTGAGTCCATTGTGGATACAGTACATTGCAGCGAATAATATACTAAAGTGAATTCAAATATATGTATGGGCATCTCACATGGCACATACACTCTGGTATTTTCCCCTGTTTGTTTGTTTGTTTTGTTTACATGTTGATTTTATCACAAATGTCATGGGTTATTACCAAATATCCCTCATATTCACCCAACCACAGAGCCCCCTGCTGGCCACTCTTAGTAGCATCTCAGCATGCATGAAGACCCTCTGAGCAGCCAACTGCACTGCAGCTGAAGTATACTGACCACACAGGGACTTATTGCAGGTCCCTCAGATCTTAGCCAGCAACTCAGCGAAGTCTATGGTAGAGAGGAGGAGGTCGAGTTGTATGTACTGAGACTGCAGTCAAAATCATGTTCTCTAGCAGCACGCCTTGTGTCAGTGAACAGCTCCCAGTAACTGTCTCAAGTTGAAGCATGTGAGGTGGGGCTTACCTTACACTGTGCTGTAAAGGTTTTTGTTTTGTTTTGTGTGTCTAAGACTTTCCAGTGACATCAGTGATCTCACACACACTGGATCACCTGATATGACAGGTCTGAATTCCCCTTCCTAACAAATAGTCACAGACTATGGGATGGAAATCCAATAAGTATCTATGGTATTATTTTCTGTGTCACATATACAGCTAGACCCTCTGAGGTAAACAAGGCTACAGTATACAGGACAAAGTGTAGAGACACAGAATGGAATATGGGACAATATAATCAAGTGCCTTGTATTAATAATTACCTTGTATGAATCATCTGCTTATGTAAGCAGGAACATGGCTTTTCTGTGTTTCTGTGTGTGTGTAACTTAGATTATTAGGTGCTGACACCACTTAGTCTGCATATGTGTATGTTTAAGAGCTATATACGTGAGAGAAGGATCCTTTTGTCGATGTTTGGGTGAGCTCAGAGGTGATAAGAAGGCTCAAACTGTGCTTGTTCGACCCTGTGTAAAACTGATATCCTTGCATTACAGAAAGCGCAGTTGGGATGACACTAAAGGATTTTTAGTCGAGCGTGGCTATTCTTGCTGACATTGGAAACATTTATGGCGTCAGAACTAGATCAATCTTAAGTATATAAACCCTGTGCGATGTTAGTGAAATTGCTTCAGTTTCATCCTTGTGCTGTGAGTGAGCACGATTGCAATTGTTACTGAGATAACTTGAGTGAATTTTCACCTAACATAATTAATTTAATAACTTATTGATTCAGTAAAGCGCCTCAACACTGAGTGTAGTGGCAAAAACTTAGTTTGTGTTTTTTCCTTTAACCCTGCTCCTATTCTCTAATCTGTGTGCCACCTGGAGAGTGTGGGTGCAGATTTGTCCGACTCGCAGCCATTTCCCATAATTAATCCAAATCGTGTTACCGTTGTGTTTCCAAAACATTTATTGCAAAGTAAATAAACATGAAAAATAAATGCAGAGATTTCAGTGTCCTTTTTATCTTTAGTTTTGCAGATGCATTCACTAGGCCGAGGCTCCAGTTGAGTAGGCTCAGGCTGAGCAGGCCGTAGCTGAGCAGACCGTAACTAGTTATGAAAACTAGGCCCTGAATCATATCCACAGTGAAGCCCTTTCACTTCTATAAGACAGGACACTTTTCCTAAGTGACCACAAAAATCGCCTTCCTGTTGCTGACTTAAGGCATGGTATCAATAGCAGTGACAGGTTGTCATGTCTTACATTGAGTTTGGGACTGATGTAATATGTCAGTATTATGGTATGATGAAATATGTCAACGTCAGTCTGGCAATACTGAACATGACAAGAGCTTTGATGTTGTTTGGTAAGGCGGGAGTCCCTACATTCCCATAGGGAAATTTGAGTTCTCAAAGATGGATATTTGATAGCTCAGGAGACCTGGATGTGATCTCATTATTGTTTCAATTATGTATCAATTTAATCACAGATATTTCTCTGAAGGTTCTTTAGGAGAAACAGTTTGAGATAGAAATAAGATAAAGCACTTTTTTTGTAAAAATGTATCATAATTGAGAAAAAAGATCTCCTAGTTACCCCTCTACACAACAGCTTTGAAAAGTCTTGTTGTCATAGGCTAGTTAAATGCCCTTTAGTGCGAACATTTGTGCCTCGTTCCAAAAACAACGAAGGTTGTCCTGAGAGAAACATTAGAGAGAGAGGGAGAGATAGAGAGAGAGAAGTAACATTGAGAGAGAGGGAGAGATAGAGAGAGAGGGAGAGAAGAGAGAGAGAGGGAGAGAAGAGAGAGAGGTAACATTGAGATGTCTAGACATGTAGTAAAAACGGAGCCTGATTTGTCACCCTGTTGAGTTCCCTCCTTTAACACCATAGGATACATTTCATCCATATAGATATCTGGGAAGCCTAAATCTCCCTTTTAATCTCATTGTTGTCTAGGAGAAACTAAAGAGATGATAATGAGATTTCCTTTTAGATTTTCTTTTCTATGGGTGAGTTCATGAGGTGGTTAAGTGCTTTGCCAGTGGGTCCGATGACATCTCACCCCATGTCCCCCATGGTTCCTCATATCCATAATAAATCGCTGCACATTAATAACTCATTAAATGCTTTTGTCATGAATAATCATGTAGCCTATCCGTGTGTTTCCATCATAATTAAAGTTTCATATTACATTCAAAATCAAGGGAATGTC
>NC_045154.1:19154617-19167117 GCF_900700415.2 Clupea harengus
AATCGAACCCATGACCTTCTTGCTGTGAGGCGGCAGTGCAAGCAGTGCAAGCAACTGAGCCACCGTGCGTGCCACACTGGTATCGTAGTTGGGAAGGTTACTTTTTAAATGTAATAGGAAACAGATCACTAGTTCCCCTGTGGAAAATGTAGTAGTAATAGTAATGTAACTATTTGAATTGCTTCTTCAAAGAAATTTAACTTATTCCATTTGATTACTTTTTCATTAGCAAACTGGAGAAACTGCAAAAAAAAAAAAAAAAAACAATATTCAGACTTTGAGCACACACTGCTAAATGAATGGATCCTGTCTGGACGGCGAAAAGATGCCATCCTGGTCATAGGTGACCATGTTTAGGGAGGAATCCCCCTAATTAGAAGAAATTAATGTTTCTAGGATGTTGTTAGGGATTTGTCATGATGTGGCAGAAACTACTGGTTCATGGGTCCCTCATGGGTCTTCATACTTAACCCAAAGGGGTTCTGTTGGGTGAAGGAGTCCAGGTTGTGTTTGTTTGGTGTGTGTGTGTGTGTGTGTGTGTGTGTGTGTGTGTGTGTGTGTGTGCGTCTCAGGGTTAGTCTGGGAGATGCAGCGTGTGCATGTCTGTGTGACTGCAGAAGCCTTGGGGGCCACTGGGGTTGGACACTCAGCACAGAGCCCAGTCAGGGCTGGAGTTGTGAGCTTTGGTATGTATTGAATATCTGCCAGGCACGGATATCTATAGCTCTGAAAACTGGCCATTTACCAATCACTTTTAGACCCTGCCAATGTTCCTAAATCACTGTAGGAGAGAGGGAGGGGGAGGGAGCGTGAGAGAGAGGGGATGGGGGGAAGGGGCAAGGGAGAGAGAGAGAGAGAGAGATGCGTGCTTTTCTAGTCGGGTTATTACCTTAGATGATGTGTTCTCTGCTGAAGGACGTCACAGGCACATGGCATGCAATGGAGTGTGTGTGAGTGTGTGTGTGTGAGTGTGTGTGTGTGTGTGTGTGTGTGTGTGTGCATGTGTGTGTGTGTGTGTGTGTGTGTGTGTGCATGTGTGCACGTGTATGATGGTGCCGTGAAACAGACTGCACTCCAAATGGCTGATTAACAGCACAAACCAGCTGACTGGCATGAGAATCTGTGCTGAAGAGAAGGAAACGGGAAGAGAGGGAGAGAGAGAGAGAGAGGGAGGAGGGTGAGAGAAAGGGAGAGCGAGAGAAAGAGAGAGAGTGAGTGAGAAAGGGAGAGGGAGAGAGGGAGAGAGGGAGAGAGGGAGAGAGGGAGAGAATGAGAAAGAGAGGGAGAGAGTGAGAGAGGGAAAGATTGCAGGAAGGGAGAGAAGGAGAGGTCACTAATGGATGTGAGACACCCTCACTCTCAGGACTTCCATTTCTGTTCTGTAAGCCTCATGTCATCCTGTGCCTTATCCTCTTTCATGGGGGAAATTAATCCAAAGACTCTGAAGTTTATAGAAAAGCCCTGAGTCTGTAAAAAATTGCAGAAGTTTGAAGCCGTAGCTTGTAAACTTTGCCAGACGTTAATAATTCAACCAAACATAATTTTTCCCATTCCGTGGGTATCACACACCAAGGCCGTTAAAAAAACATGGATCTTGATGTGATTTAGTCATCTGTGCATACAGGTCATCTTGCTGACCAATAAATCATTCAGGGCAACTATGCATGTCACTAAAGGTTTACTTAGTGCATTAAGTATGTCTCCTTTAAGTATACATTAACATGCATTATTTATGTATATAGGTGTACATTACTCTCCATCAAAAGTATAAAATAAAATAAAATAAAACTTTATTTATACGCCGCATTTCATACCAGGAGGTAACACAATGCGCTTCACTGGGGGTTACAAACACTTGTATTTGACACAGATTTTCCAGAGGGGTGAAAAAACCATATCATGTAAATGCAAACATATTATATGTAGCTAATATTTTCTATGCTGAGTACATTGTTCCCTCTAGCATGTGGTAGCAGGAACTAGAAGTACTTACATAATCATACAGCAATACCTGAAAAAGAATAATAAATCCAATATGTTCTTATTGCACATTATGCCTGTGTTCAGCCTTTTGGTGACATTCAAAATGTGCTGTCATATCACATTCAGTACTGCTATTTAATCCCAACCCTGCATTAAGAAGATTACTGTAATTCTTTAGCTTGGTGGAATAACAGTATGAGAGTGAGGGTGTTTACTGTAAGACAAATTAAATGGAAAAGCCCACAAATACAAATGACTTAATTTCTCCTGGACACGTCCTCTAAAGGAGATGAAGAGCCAAAGGAGATAAGGTGAGTACGTGAGCACACAAGGCTGTTAAAGGGTCGCTCGATCACATGTCATTCACCAGTGGTTGGGACTCACCTTGAAGTGCCCTTGAAGGGCCGTTAAGGCGGGGATCACACTGAAAGTAACAAAGTGGCAGCAGCAAAGCACAAAGCAACGCTCAGACCATAATAAATCTCGTTGCTAAGTGATGTGAAGTACTACTTTCTGTACAATGAAAAGAAACATCCCCATCCCATAAAGAATCTCGCTGCTTTGATTGGACAGAATGCCTGAAATGTTTCTAGGATACATTAAACTGACATAGATGAGCATCGCGTTCCCCTCTGGGAGTTGAAACAAATAAACTCGAATCAATGCTCTGCTACCACGTCACTGGCGTTACGGTAGCGGTGTCAACCGTTCCGCTGCCAAATCACACCAAACGATAGTAAATCTGCCACTTCTGTCGGTAGCCTGCTGCCGTTGGTCAGTGTGATCCGCGCCTAAATGTGGCCGTCCTCTGACACCCACACTGTCTTCTGTGGTGTTGCTTCCGCGGATCAAATGCAGTCTGACAGGTCACAGAGCAGAAGCCGCCCACTCGCGCTGACCTTGTTTTCTCTGTCGCCCATCTCTGTCAAAAGAATTTGATTTGTCAAACAAAATGTCTCCTCTTCCCGTTTTCCATCTGACTGATTCCCTGTGTGTGATGATTTCACTCTTCACCACATATTCAAAAAGGACATTTTTCTTTATTGAAAAGGTCGATTGAGGCATGTGGAAGTTGTTAAAAATCTAATTTCTGTTTATTATCTAGTTCATTTGGTACAGACTACAAATGGTGGTTGTACTGAGTTGACGATTTGACTCTATTTGAGACTTCAATAAGGATGTGAATAATGCGCAATTTCAACCTGAATGACTCCTTCATCATTGATTGCTGATGATCAATAGCCAGCCCCCCCCCCCCCCCCCCCCCAATCACCGCCACCTTCAAACAGACCCATCTGACAAACACCCTTGCTTTCAGTATGGTGACACGATGCTTGTCGTGATGTGTTGGGGGGGTAAGGGGCTTTTCACCCCTGCAGTCTCCCTCCTGCAGGACTTGAGAGAGAGAGAGAGAGAGAGAGAGAGAGAGAGAGAGAGGGACCACTGTGACCACTGAACTGCGCCTTCGTCAAAAAACATTTTGTGTACTTGTAAAAGAGTCATAGGCGCTTATATGGGTTCCTGTTTCTTCTTGGATTAAATACTCAAAGTCATTCCTGCTCCAGAAGTCATTGTTGCAGAGCTGATTGCCAGGAGAGACATAGAGCTGATTGGGGAGCTCTATAGTGTAGCTGCATTCAGGCCTGCTTTCCACGGTCTAGTTACTGCTGGGAAAAGCTACGCCATTATTAGTGAACGGAGGCTGAACCAACCTCATCAATGCTGACGTGCACATTGCGCACATTGATTCAAGAGCGCTGCAGAGCCCCCGTTTCATCTGCTTAGGGCTGCAGTCTTCGGCTCCTCGGCTCTCTGGTGTGGCGATGCGGCTCAACATCACTGGCCGCAGGGGTTAGGTGTGAAATAGCAGACCCAGGTCCACACAGGTTATGATTTATGGCAGTGATTGATTCTGTGGATGGATTCTGCGTTTGTCTGTGGTTCTGCATTGATCATGCCAGTGATGAAGGACCAGAGCGACGTCGATATCCTGATCTATGTTTTCTAAATGTTTATGCACTATACTGTCCTTCCACCAGTTTCAATCACAGCAGGGAGGGCAGTGATGCACTTGCACCCAGACACTGGCCTTCACCAATCAGAGCTGTCCATTTTTGCAGCCAGCCAATCATATTATGCACACGCCCTGCTCTCGAAGTGTCATTCAACAAAAAGTGCATAACTAGCTGTCCTTGCCATCTTAATAGTCTCATCTCCAAAGATTTGTAATCCTACTGAAAGATACCCGCTCACAAATACACACACATATGCTTTCTCTCTCTCTCTCTCTCTCTGTATCTCTCTCTCTTTCTCTCTCTCTGTGCATCTCTCTCTCTTCCTCTCTCTCTCTCTCCCTCTGTATCTCTCTCTTTCTCTCTCTCTGTGCATCTCTCTCTCTCACTCTCTTTATCTCTCTCTCTCTCTCTCTCTCTCTCTCTCTCTCTCAGTAAATCCCCATCTGAGTCGCTGCAAAGTCATTATCACAACAAAGGATGAAGAAAAGATGATCTTGTTCTTTGGTCTTCTGTGGGCTTTCCTCATACAGCCGCACAAAAGCAAAAACTCAATGACACACACACACACACACACACACACACACACACACACACACACACACACACACACATATGCTCACACGTGCACACACACTCATATACACACACACACATATGCTCACGCGTGCACACACACACACACACACACATATGCGTGCACACACACACACAAACACACACACACACACACACACACACACAGATATGCTCATGCGTGCACACACACACACAAACACACACACACACACACATATGCTCACACGTGCACACACACACTCATATACACACACACACATATGCTCACGCGTGCACACACACACACATACACACACATATGCGTGCACACACACATATGCTCATGCGTGCACACACAAACACACACACACACACACACACACACACACACAGAAGCCCTTCTCCGCATCTGTGCTCTAAAAGTAGGGCGACAGAGGAGCTGCTCCATTGAGGTCCTTATGTCACTGGGTTCTTTTCCACTGGTTTAGCTTCTCAAATGTAGTATATGTTGTACACACACACACACACACACGCACAAACACACAAACATGCACAAACACACACACACACACACCACACACTCACACACACACACACAAACACACAAACACACACACACACACACACACACACACACACACGCACAAACACACAAACACATACACCATCCTGTCATTACACCTTTGCTCTCTTCTCTTCTCCTGTCCTGGGATGAAAATGGGTGAATAATTAATGAAGGGAGATTGAGATAATTTTATGCTACAAACATAACCTCAGTCATCATTTTTTATTGTTTTAATAATTGATCATTGACAAAGTGTGGGGTTGGTGTGAATGAGAAAGCAAAAGAGGACTGTGAGAGAGAGAGAGGGCAAGAGAAAGAGTAGAGAGGGAGAGAGGGAGAGAGAGAGAGTAGAGCGGGAGAGAGAGAGAGAGAAAGAGAGTATACAGGGACACAGAGAGAGAGATAGTAGAGAGGGAAAGAAAGAGAGAAAGAGAGAGAGACAGAAAGAGTAGGGTGGGAGAGAGAGAGAGTAGAGAGAGAGAGAGAGAGAGAGAGAGAGAGCGAGCGAGAGAGAGAGATGTCACGTGGTCTTGCCCCAGGGTGGGCACAGGCATGAGTCTCAGGTGACCCTCTCCTCTGGGGCCTCACACAGACTCCAGCTGTTCCTGTTTGATAATTCAGTTTTCATTCATAAACCCAGCGGAGGAATGCCCTGACTGCTTCTGAACTTCAGTCAGTATAATGAGAGCATCGCTTGCATTCAGGATGAATTAAGACTATGACAGTAACACTTGACATGCTTTATTAACCCATTCTAACACCTTAGTCACTGCTAAGTTAACTCATCAGATGAAAGCCCTGCTTGTCTAACCTGTGTTGACAGAAAAAGAAAAAAGATGGATGTTTTGTCTGCATTGTTTTATGAGATATCTTTTGTCCCATGAGGACTGGTAAGCCTTGGCATCATTTGACTGAGTGCAACAATAACCTACTTCTATGTTCCATTGTGTCGTGAATCTGGGTCTGTTACAGACTAATAGAATCCGAATACTCACAGCTACAGACTTACTTCAACAGCATTCATCGGAAAGTCCGCCCAAACTCTTTCTCACACCTCTATTCCGAACTTTTCAACTAATTTTCACTGCATTTACCACTCCACTCTATAGAATCTATAGATTTTAAAGCATGGTTTCATCCACTCAAAGCAGTACTAGTACATTTGTCAACAGTGGTCACTCAAAAATCTCTCTATTTTAATGGGAGAAGATCTAAACTGCCTTGAGAGTGCACGGGCTCCGCCGCCCGGTATGGAAGAAACCGAGTGCTCATCGGTCAGTAGGAGTCTATAAGCGGTGAAGAAACCGAGAGCTCATTGGTCAGTAGGAGTCTATAAGCGCTGAGCTCATAAGGACACCTGAACTGGAGCTGTGGATTAATCAAAGCTGACACACATTTGGATAAGGTGACTTTGTGCTCGCTTGCTTTTTGAGGCTATATGTGCCTGTGTACGGTGTGTGTGTGTGTGTGTGTGTGTGTGTGTGTGTGTGTGTGTGTGAGTGTGAGTGTGAGTGTGTGTGTGTGTGTGTGTGTGTGTGTGTGTGTGTGTGTGTGTGTGTGTGCGTGTGTGTGTGCGCGAGTGTGTGAGTGTGCGTGTGTGTGTGTGTGTGTGAGGGGGAGAGCAACAGGAAGACACAGAGAGAGGATGTGTGTGTATTGTAACAGGGCCAGACAAGGTCACTTTGTAGCCATGTCCTGCTATCAGTGGAAACTCTTAAATTGAAATCTGAAGATTTATTTTGTGGGGACTAAATTTTAGTGACTTTGACTCTGCTCAGTATATGAAAAGTCCTGCACATCCGGAGCGGTTGGGGGTTCATTGTCGTGATCTAACTAGCAACCTTCCTATTGCTGAACGACTCCTCTATCTTCTGAGCCGCTGTCGCCCCTCAGAATCCCATGATCCTCCAGCTCCATTAAGTCACACAGTACTGATGGTACAGAGTCCTACTTTTCATGAGTTTCATATCTTCCCCAAATGTGTCAAATATTCCACTGCACATATTCCAGACAGGTTTAATTAATATTAAGACAACCCAGTTGAGTCAGTTGAGACTGCTGGCAGAGTGTGACCTTAAAGTCTGGGCTGTTACTGGTTGACGGTACTGACTGACCCATTTGCAACGTGTGAGGAGAACTTTGTAAGAATGTTCAATTGGGTCACCACCACCACCACTGCTTGACACACTGACAAATCAGCTATATGTATGTGTGATGAGTGAGTGTATGTGTGTGTGTGTGTGTGGTGTGTGTGTGTGTGTGTGTGTGTGTGTGTGTGTTTGTGAGTGATCTGAGTGTTGTGCATTTATGTCTCTGTGCATACGTGTTGTTGGTGTGTGTGGTTGTGTGTGTGTGTGTGTGTGTGTGTGTGTGTGTGTGTTTGTGTGTGTGTGTGTGTGTGTGTGTGTGTGTGTGTGTGTGTGTGTATGCATATTTCTCTGCACACAGATACGGAAAATCAGGGTGTGTATGCAGTGTAGGCAGAATGAAAATGCATGGCTGTGAAACAGCAAAAGCACAGTCCTGCTTAAGCCAAACAAGCTGATCGGAGCTTCCACCAACCCCCTGGGGTCATATGCAGGGAAGCAGAGTCTCAGCTATACATATGCATCACACACACATACAGAAAAGTGCTCCTTAACGGAACCCTTAACGGTTCTTCAAGGTTCTAAACAAGCTGATCGGAGCTTCCACCAACCCCCTGGGGTCATATGCAGGGAAGCAGAGTCTTCCACTCAGCTATACATATGCATCACACACACATACAGAAAAGTGCTCCTTTAACGGAACCCTTAAAAGTTCTTCAAGGTTCTACACAAGCTGAGCGGAACTTGCACTGACTCTCTAGGGTCAACCACAGGTAAGTAGAAATTCTTCCGTTCAGCTATGTACATGCATCCAGCGAACATATAGAACCCTTACTATAGAAAAGTTCACCTTAGAACCCTTACTGGTTCTTCAAGGTTCCAACACAGAGGGAAGGTAAGGTTCAGAAAAGGGATCTTATGAACTTAAAAAAGGATTCTTGGCTAAAATCTCTCTCACACACACACACACACACACACACACACACATAGTCATACATGTGGTCATTAAATACTAGACATATGCACACATTGATAAAGTTAATAATTTATTTATTCATTTTGACATAGATATTATTGCTGCATTACTGGAGCTTTTTTTCTCTGCAGGAGCTCCTCATTCCCTTAACCCAGGTGCTATATATCATCTTAATGCATGCTTCAGAAGAACACATCACAGTAGCATGAGGGATGCAAAGAAAGAACACTTCTCGCTAGAGTTCATGACACAATCTATCCATTCTAGCAAATGCTTGGGTAACATGCCTTTTTGAAATCGGTATAAAAACACTTTTTTTTGTTTCTTTTGGATTATACATTTCCCCCCAGGAGAAAAAAAAACAAGCTTAAACAAAACCATTATTTTCATGGTTAATAACTCTGTTATTATAATTTGCTTAGTAATATAATTCATTTTTTTATTTTTATAATAATGTAATAATGATAATAATAATATCAATATGCATTGACATTGTCAGTAAATCATCTACCAGCCCACCCCATTTAATGGAAAAAGCTGTCATTATCTATTATCCCATCATTAATGCTAAATGATATACAGATTTCTTTTTAGATTTAACTATGGCACTGGAATCAAGTAACAATAATAGCATTAGATAAAGTAAACCCTCTCCAGACATACAGACATGGCAGCCATGATCCTCTTGCCGCAGTGAGGAAGAGGCATGTCAGAGAGCTTAATTAATCAATTCTTCCTTACTTCTATTAAAATATGCATAATGCAGTGTGCAAAGGAGCGATATAGCTCGAGAGAGAGGGAGAGATGGAGAGAGAGAGAGGGAGAGAGAGAGAGAGAGAGAGACTCAGTTAGAGAGAGTTAGAGAGAGAGACTGATAGTTTGTTGGAGAGAGAGAGAGATACTCTGTTTGTTAGAGAGAGAGAGAGAGAGAGAGACTGATCATTTTTTTAAGAGAGAGAGAGAGAGAAAAAAGAAACTCTGTTTGTTAGAGAGAGAGAGAGAGACTCTGTTAGAGAAAGAGAGGGATGAAGAGGGAGGGAGGAAGAGGGATTGCAGTGGAAGGGATGTGAAGGTTTGTGCTGAGGTTTAGTTTTCGTCTGGCCTGAGCTGGAGGAAAGCCCTCATCACTCTGTCATGAGAGGAAGGGCAGACCCAGCATCTCCCTGACCTCACTGTTCACTCAGTCTCACTTGGACAAGCACTCTTCCCTCTCTCTCTCTCTTTCCCTCTCTCTCACTCTGTCTCTCTCTCTCTCTCTCTCTCCCCCTCTGTCTCTGTATCTCCCCATTTTTCTCCATCTGACTCTCTCTCTCTATCTCTCTCTGTCTCTTTCTCACTCTCTTTCATTCTCTCTCTCTCTCTCTCTCTCTCTCTCTCTCTCTGTCTCTGTCTCTCTTTCTGTCTCTGTCTCTCCCTGTCTTCATTTCTCTCCCCCTCTGTCTATCCCTCTCTTTCTCTCTCGTTCCCTAGCTCTCGCCTTCTTGTCCTGTCTCTATATCTCTCCACCTCTTTCTCCCCCCCCCCTCTGTCTATCTCGTAATTCATCTCGGTACGCTCTATACACACATAACTGCATGCACAGATCTCTTTCCAACCAACCCCTCCCCTCCCTACCCCACCCCATCCCTCCCGAGTCCCTCATCATGCAGGGTAGGCTTATAAGGAGTTCCCTCCGGTCACCAACCAATCCGCTATCGAACGTCTCTCTCTCGCTCTCTCTGACGCATTCTGCTGGAAGACCTCCACAGTCCCATGGGGCTCAGTGAGGTGTGAGTCTGCGTGAGAGGCCAGGAGGTGGCTACTGCTCCTCTCCTCCTCCTCCTCCTCCTCCTCCACAGTCTCTGAAGGTCCCGGGGCCCTTTTCTTCTCCACCACCAGAGAGGAAAACGGCCTCTCCTCTCTTCTCCTCTCTTCCCCTCTCCTCCCCTCTCCTCTCCTCTCCTCTGGAGGCTATACTGATAGGAGTCAGTCTGAGTGTCTGTAGTGATTAAGATCAAATGGAGGAGGTCCACCCACACTTGCAGCCACAGCAGTGTAACGAAGAAGTCTCTCTCTGCAGTGGTACCTGTCGCAGTGTCGCAGTGTGTGTAGGCAGTTCTCAGACGTCGTCTGCCAGATGTGTCTGTCGTCCTGTGTGTTTGGGTATGTGTGTGTGTGTGTGTGTGTGTGTGTGTGTGTGTGTGTGTGTGTGTGTGTGTGTGTGTGCGTGTGTGTCTGACGGTCTAGTAACTGTTTCCCACCTCCCAAATCCCTGAGGGGCAGGGGTGTAGGGCTTGGGAGAGCATTGAGAGGCGGGGATATGTCCCCTGCACCCCAATATTAAAGTAGACTATGAATGTCCCTCTGATTAAAGTAGGAAAACTGAATAAATTCTAGTATTTTGTCACTTCGTGACAAGTCCTGTCCTTGTGGTATCAAACTTTCTCCTATGCTAAATACCCATGGGTCAGGGTCCCATCTCGCCCTCTGACCTTTAACCCCTGGGTGTCAAACGTAAGCAGACTCGCTGGACTGCGTTCGGCCCAGGTTGGGCACCTGGGACATGTGAGATATATCCTTCTTGCGGATCTCGCAGATGGACTTGCGGCGGGCCTGCACGCCTCTGATGGCCACCTTCACCTTGCGCCAACCCAGGTGGTTGAGCTCGGCCAGGTTGAGCAGCACGCAGATGCCGCTCACGGCGAACATGAACACCAGGAAGACGGTCTTCTCCGTGGGCCGCGACACGTAGCACTCCACCTCCTTCACGCACGGGTATCGGTTGCACTCGTACATGGCCGGCACGTTGAACCCGTACAGGAAGTACTGGCCCACTAGGAAGCCGATCTCCAGAACGTTCCGGAACACCACCTGGATGACGTAGAAGCGCGACACCCCCTCCAGCTGCCGCACCTTGATGTTCTTGGACCCCCCCCCCATGCCTCGCGGCGCGTTGGGCAGGTCCTTGCCCTCCTCGTCCTTGTCGCCCGGGTGCACCAGGATGCCGTTGATGTTGCGCAGCTTGCTGCGGCCGGGCGCGTGGCCGTGGTCGATGTAGGGCCCGTGCAGATGCGTGTAGGCGCGGTCGCGCACCTTGGCCGCCTGGTGCACAGAATAGGTGATGAAGCAGAGACTGGGCGTGCAGACCAGGATGATCTGGAAGACCCAGTAGCGGATGTGCGAGATGGGGAAGGCCTTGTCGTAACAGGCCTGGTTGCAGCCGGGCTGCAGGGTGTTGCATATGAACATCATCTGCTCGTCTTCGTACACCTTCTCCCCTACTATCCCCACTATCAGGATGCGGAAGATGACTACCACTGTCAGCAGGATTCTGAAGAGAGAGAGAGAGAAAGGGGGAGAGAGAGGGGAAGGTAGTGAGGAGGTGGAGAACAAAAGGAAAGAGAGAGGAGGAGACAGGGGAAAGGTGGGAGAGAAAGAGAGCAACAGAGAGAGGGAGGGGTAGATTAGAAGAGAAGAACAAAAGAGAGAGAGGAAAATTCTCAGAATCAGCAAGCAAGCATGACAACGAAGACCAACATATTATAAAATACAGTTTAAAAAGAGCGAGAAAGAGAGAGAAACAGAGAGGGGGGGAGGGGGGGAGGGGGGGTGAGAAACAAATGTGTGCACATGTGTGTGTGTGGGGGAGAGAGAAAAGCATGAAAGCAGAGAAAGAAGAATAGTCTTCAGGGAGTGGTGGCCACAGGTGCAGAGAATGAGGAGCGTGATTCACAAACAACGTGTGTTTAGTTTTTATATCCCCCCATGCCTGACGCTTTTGAAGAGGAATAACAGCGGCTCTAGGCTTGGTGCTCTGATCTCTGCCCTGCACCCGCTCCGTGGTACTGACAGAGCAAACGCCCGTTGTGGCTCTCATCACAGACAATCTTCACTGTTCACGCCAGAACCACAGAGACTGACACAATGCCGCTACATCTTCACTATGATGCATGTTTCTCTTGTGAATCTGATATTTGATATCTCTCTCTCGTTCTTTCTCTCTCTCTCTCTCTCTCTCTCTCTCTCTCTCTGTGTGTGTGTGTGTGTGTGTGTGTGTGCGTGTACTTGGACCTGAAGGTGTGAACATATGTCAATAAATCAAATTTATGAAAAGGCAATTAGCCACAGACATTGCTGTCAAAAAATATACTACAGGTTTATTGGTGCATGAAAAACACCTGGCTGAGTCTCAACTGCACATACAAGCATGTGTTTATGCATGCATGCATGGAATTGTGCAATTATCTGAGTGTGTTTGTGCGTGTGTATGTTTGTGTGAGAGTGCATGTATGTATGTGTGTACACACATGTGGGTATGCGCATGTGTGTATGAGTGAATG
>NC_045154.1:19169617-19174617 GCF_900700415.2 Clupea harengus
AGTATGTAATGTGTATAATCACATATTATACACCCAACCCAAATGCTTTGGCAATACTGTAGAACATTATGGTCATGCCAATAAAGCTTCTTTTGAATTTGAATTTGAATTGAATTTGAGAAAAAGAAAGAGAGAAAGAGAGAGAAAGAGAGAGAGAGAAAGAAAGAGAAAGAAAGAGTCAGGAGGGAAAGAGGAAATTCTGTCCCAAAAAAGACCACAGCTGAGAGCAGAATGTGTGTCACACACTTCAAATATGAGAGACATACTACTAATCTCACCTTCTGTGAGCGTGTGAGAGTGTGTGTGTGTTTGTACAAGAAAGGCAGTGAGAGAGAGAACAAAAGAACAGATGAATCTGTTTGTGTGTATGCATGTGTGTGTGTGTGTGTGTGTGTGTGTATGCATGTGTGTGTGAATGCGTGAGTGTGTGTGTGTGTGTGTGTGTGTGTGTGTGTGTGTGTGTGTGTGTGTGTGTGTGTGTGTGTGTGTATGGTGAGCAGATGGGGTTGTGTACGCTGCACTGCCTTTCACTGTGTCTGGAAATAAAACAGAAGAGTTCTCTTCTTTGTGGTCTTATCCAGGCCTACACACACACACACACACACACACACACACACACACACAGACCATGACATCATGTAAAGAGCTAAAATGAGTAACTGACTTCACTAGGATGACTGAAGGATGACTGGAAATATTTTTCCCCATTTTCAGGGTCATCACCTGAACAGTACAGTTTAGATTGGACACACACGAAAACATTCACACACACACACACACACACACACACACACACACACACACTCACATATATATGCCATAGCACCAGACATACACCCGTAAATACAAGGGCACGCACACACACGCGCACACGCACACGCACACGCACACGCACACACACAGACACACACACAGACACACACACAGACACACACACAGACACACACACACACACACACACACACACACACACACACACACACACATACGTGCACAGCTGTATTGTATTTGATGTGCAGTGGTGCAGTGTGGAGAGTTCTATATAGGAGTTCAGTCTGTAGAGGCATAATTAGTATGGATGGCATATGTCATGAAAATGAGTTTTATCTCTCACACAAACCTACAAACCTACTCCTACAGACTTTCAGACACGCAACACACACATAAAAATACACCCACACACACACATACACGAACATGCAAAACACACACACACACACACGCACACACACACACACACACACACACACACACACACACACACACACACACACACACACACACAAACACACAGAGACACACACACACACACACACATTGTAATTCACATAGAAACACACACACATACACTGGTAACAGTGAACAGGTAAGTTGCATAATACACAAACACACAAACACACATGGGCTTGAGAAAAGGAGAGAAAACAGCCCGGCTGCAGCACATCAGATAATGTTCTAATCTGGCTGCTGATTCCCCCCCCCCCCCGGCTTTAAGAAGTGCTGCACTGCCCATACCGACCACACCAACAGCTCATCACTCCTTCCTCATCTAGCATGCATTACAACTGCAGATTCACTGCTGTGTGTGTGTGTGTGTGTGTGTGTGTGTGTGTGTGTGTGTGTGTGTGTGTGTGTGTGTGTGTGTGTGTCAGTATATATATATATATATATATATATATATATATATATACCGTTATCTCTCTGCACTGCGCTGCATTTAAAGCTGCATCGGATAAGAAATGCCAAGCTGAACTGATAACAGCTTTCCAAATTCTATAGATGTGTGTTGGTAATAATGATAACTGATGATGTATTTGGCAGTGTGTGTGTGTGTCCATGTGTCCGTGTGTATGTGTGTGTGTGTGTGGGGGGCGGTTGAAAAAGGATGCTGAGGAGTGGTGCAGGGTTCTGCATTTCACAAGCTCTGCAGCAAATGTTACTGCTGTGTGTGTGTATGTGTGTGTGTGTGCGTGCATGTACGTGTGTGTGTGTGTTTGTGTTTGTGTGTATGAGTTTGTGTGTGTGTATGAGTGTGAGTTTGAGTGTGCATGACCATAATAATCTCTTCTGAGGGAGAATGTCAAGTTTTGTTTGATTAATGAACCCCATAGACAGGGTTTGTGCTCGTTGGCGTCTGTAAGAGCACTTCATATTCCACGTGTGTGTGTGTGTGTGTGTGTGTTTGTGTGTGTGTGTGTGTGTGTGTGTGTGTGTGTGTGTGTGTGTGTGTGTGTGCGCGTCTGGAGTTGCACTTCATATTCCACGTGTGTGTGTGTGTGTGTGTGTGTGTGTGTGTGTGTGTGTGTGTGTGTGTGTGTGTGTGTGTGTGTGTGTGTGTGTGTGTGCGCGTCTGGAGCTGCACTTCGTATTCCACGCTCTGGCGTTTCATGTGCTGTCCTACAATGATATGTCGTACCTCCACTGTAGTACACTTTCTTTAAGGTTTAAATCAAGTATCTATATCGATCATATATATCTGTGTTCACGATGTTGTGTGTATGAGGTTTCTGTTCGTGTGAGTGTATGCCTATGTGTATTTCGGTGTGTGTGTGTTAGTGTGTGTGTATGTGTATGTGTGTGCGTTTGTGTATTTCTGTGTGTGTGTGTGTGTGTGTGTGTGTGTGTGTGTATGTGTGTGTGTGTGTGTGTGTGTGTGCGTCTGCAGGCTATGACTGGTATTTTAAACTATAGCTGTATGTCTCTTCCCATATTTCCTCCAATCTAAGAATAAATGTGGCCAGAAATGCAATGTCCAGCCATCACACCAGCCTACACACACACACACACACACACACACACACACACACACACACACACACACACACACACAGCAGCTGCTCCTGTCAGGCTCAAGGGGCAGCACCAGCCCAGAGCAGCCACACCATATGGCCACACAAACACACACACACACACAACCATCCATATCAAGTATTATTTGGCTCAGTGCCCCCACTTCAAACCAACCCATTGTGCAGCTGTAGGAGGCATAACAATATCCACACGCACATGAACACACACACACACACACACACACACACACACACACATACATAGGTGCAGTGGGTTGTATGTATTCATACATTAAACTGGTTATATGTCATGAGAGCTTGCTACTGCCACAGGAGATGTCTACACAGGCTTCCAGTGAAGAAAGACCACCCTGATTAT
The DNA here is from genome assembly GCF_900700415.2 of Clupea harengus. Taxonomy (NCBI): domain Eukaryota; kingdom Metazoa; phylum Chordata; class Actinopteri; order Clupeiformes; family Clupeidae; genus Clupea; species Clupea harengus. The sequence goes on from NC_045154.1 coordinate 19,172,786, forward strand.
ATTTATTATAACACACAAATACATGACGTTTTTTCAGACAACGTTTGAGAGGAGCCCATGGACAGCCGTCACTCACCCCCTTTCCGCTTTCTAGGAGACATGTCACACGTGACCTCCGCTATAGGCATCCTAGGACCACGGACAGCTACCAAGCCAAACATGCTTATTATCTGCACTCTACATCAAGCACTCCGATGGGCGAATTAGTGTATTGTATAGGGACGAATAAAATGAAGTACTTAAGAGTAGAATGTGCTTGTTTGTGAAGTCTATTGGAACATTAGTCTTACACATCACGAGGTACAACATTCCACTGAGAACAACAGTAACTCCTCAGTCCTCACCATATTAATTAAAGTCTCCGGGTCTCTAGATGCGACTGAAGAGTCTTATCTTATCCGAATCAACACACCTCTCTTACTGCTGAGCTCTGAGCCACTGGCGCATCCAGGGTTAATAGCACCTCATCCATGTAGCCCAATCACAGACTAACCTGATCTGGATAAGAAGGCACAAGAGGGTGATGCACGTATTCAAAGCATTAAGGGATGTTTCAAACTGCAGGTTGCATGGGCAGAGCGGCTCACTGACCAACACTGGATATGTAATTCACAGGAGTCAAATGACCTTGCAGGACCTCAAGACTTCATCATTCCTTCAGTGAAACAAACGGCTCTGCGTAACCATGGCAGTGATGGTCCCACCTAATTAGAACAGAAAGATTCTAGAGTATGCAAAACATTCGTTTCCACAGTTTCACGGTTCTGGACATCCATGGTTTATGATTGAGAAACGCCAGATCAGGTACACTGGTTAGCATAGACCTTCAGTGATTAGCTGCCTCATCCACGGTCTTATTTCTTCATTTAGTGCACGCTGCCACCTTCTGAGGTCAAAACCTATTTCCACCACATCATCAGTCAGAATAACAAGGAGCATACGTCAACAGATAGGAGATTCATTATAACCTTTAGAGGATGAGTTGCACACCCAATACTTCCTGAGGTCATTGGAACTGAATTTAGAAAGGTATGCGTCCTAGCAACCACACAGATGAGGAGAGAATCACTAACTGCATCCATGAGCCTGCTCTACTGTACCACTGCACAGCGCAGCCATGGCAACCGTTTGGCCCAGTGGTGGAAATGTGGCTTCAGAGACTCCGGATGCAATGCATGGACCTCTTCACAGACCACCTTTGAAGTCCACTGCAGTACACAGACACACACACACACACACACACACACACACACACACACACACACACACACACACATACACACACACACAGCACACACACACACACACACACAGAGCGATAACTAGTACATGTATGAGTGTTCCCTTTCCCTTTCATATAGGCCTGTCCATTGACAAACACACACACACACACACACAGTCAGAGTCAATGATAACACGTATGTGTGGTCAATATCACCATAGATCAGTCAGCCCAAAATACACATACAGAATCTCTCTCTCTCACACACACACACACACAAATGCACACCGGCACACACACTCTCTCACACACACAAACACACACACACACACACACGCACACACACACACACACACACACACACACACACACAGAGGGTCCTGGGTCTGGAGACCGTGATTTAGCTTGATCCCAGCAGACTGGACAGAACTCAAGGGAGCCGTGTCCTGATGTGATCTGCTTTATGTGTGTGTGTGCGTGTGTGTGTCTGTGTGTGTCTGTGTGTGTCTGTGTGTGTGTGTGTGTGTGTGTGTGTGTTTGATTGACTGGTCCTTTTCTCCCCTTTTAGAGGTCAAAGTTAAACACACACACTACCACCTCTTCTGCTCCC
>NC_045154.1:19184617-19197117 GCF_900700415.2 Clupea harengus
TCTCTCTCCCTGTCTTTCTGTATATATTTCTCCCACCATCTTTTCCTCTCTTCCCCCCTTTCCTCTCCTTCCCTTTCTTCTACCCTCTCTCTCACACACACACACACACACACACACACACACACACACACACACTCACACACACCTCCACTTAGAGGAGAACTAAAGAAGGAAATCATTGCTCTTTTCCTCTCCATCTTCTCTTCTCTCTCATCCCTTTTTCTTTTTCCTCTCCTCCCCCTCCCTCCCCCCATCCTACTGTGCTCAGCACAATATCACACCTCTTTCTCCTCTGGACCGCTCCCCTCCTTCTCCCCATTTATCTTTCACATTCTCTCCATTTCCTCTCATCCCTTTGCCCCTCTCCCTACCACGGAAATGTGTGTGTGTGTGTGTGTGTGTGTGTGTGCTGCTAGATCCTCTCTGACATTGAATGCGTTTATTTGATGAGAATTTTTGTCATTGGGGGAGGGGGTAGCAACCCCAGCAAACACGCAAACATAAACGCACACACACACACCAACAGACCTGCATGTGGTCACATGACTAACTGAGTGGGGTGGGTAGTGGCCCACTAAAGGGCAAATAGGTGATGGGAGTGAAGAAAATGAAAATGTGTGTGTGTGTGTCTGTGTGTGTGTGTGTGTGGGTGTGCTTGTGTGAGTGTGTGTGTGTGTGTGTGTGTGTGTGTGTGTGTGTGTGTGTGTGTGTGTGTGTGTGTGTGTGTGTGTGTGTGTGTGTGTGTGTGTGTGTGTGTGTGTGTGTGTGTGTGTGTGTGTGTGTGTGTGTGTGTGACTGGATCAATAATCTGACATCATGCAGTCGGCAGCTTAGCTGAACAAGCTGTGGTTATTTGGTGTTGTGTTGCTCCACCACAACTGTACTCTCTCCCTGATCATTCTCCGGAGCCTGGAACAATGTGATTGATATCCCTCCCCCCTCCCCCTCCCCCACACTGCTTTAGATGTCATGGTAACAGGGCATGCGGAGTAATTGCATCAGGCTGTATGAAGTCGCAGGGGCGAGGGATGGTTCCACTGCATACACACACACACGCACACACACACACACACACACACACACACACACACACACACAGCCCCACATAAACACTTACAGACAAGCCATGCATAAGCCATATTTTTCTGCGTCCCTCTTCATCACCCACATTTCTCTCTCTCTCTCTCTCTCTCTCTCTCTCTCTCTCTATGTGTTTGACTCCCAGTTTCTCTCTACCCCTCTTTTTCTCCTTTCTCTCTGTCTCTCCATCTCCCAATCTGTTTCACTCACCATTTTCATTTCCTCTTGCCTTGCACTCTCTCTCTCACACACACACATTCACAGACTCTCTCTCTCTCTCAGCCTCTCTTTCTCCCTCCCTCCCTCTCTCTCTCTCTCTCTCTCACACACACACACACTCTCTCTCTCTCCGTCACCCCCTTTCTTTCTCCCTCCCTCTCTCTCTGTCACTCCCTTTCTTTCTCCCTCCCTCTCTCTCTCTCTCTCTCTCTCTCTCTGATTAGAGAGGGTGCTAGGGAGGAGGAGCCCATGGAAGGCTTGTGGCCATGGCGACTGATGTAGCTGGTAAACATGGCGACAGGGACCTGAGCCGCGCCGGGGGGCTGAGATGAGGTGGTCAGGTGCTGGGAAGGATGCGCCGAGGACGGAGGAGAAAAGGAAGGAAGAGAGATGGGAGAGGAACGAGAAAAAAGAAGAGCAGAAGAGAGTGAAGGACAGGGGAAAAAATGGAAAAGGAAAAGAAAAGAGAAGAGAGGAATGGAGAGAGGAGGAGAATGAAGAAGTGCAAAGAGAAGTAAGAAGGGAAGAGAGGAGAATAGGAAGGGAAGAATGAAAGAGAAAAGGAGAGTGAGTAGAAGTTTTACACCTTAAAAATCAAATAAAACAATGAAAACAACGGATGGATGTGACTTTGCTGTCTTTGACCTCTTATGAAGAGTCATTTCCAGTCTTTAAAACAGACCTCCTTTATATGAGGAAAGTGGAGCTGTACCTCAAAGCTCCGTCAGACAGCCCACTGAGAATGACTGCAGTACAAGAGCAGCAGTGGAGTGATTTTAAAGGTTGATCTTATAATGCAGGAGCGATGGTGGCTACTGGAGAGAATTATGGGTAATAGCTCTAAGATGGCTCATCACTCCCTGATTTATAAACCGACTCACAGGGAGGAGACACAGGTGTATCTCCACTGACCCAGAAGAGCCATATCACACAGCTCCGTGACACACACACACACGCACATAAACTGTGCATTTTTAATTCTATATAATTTAATAATGCTGCTACTACTGCAGTTGTATTGGACGGCCAGCGCCATTCAGTATCATAACCAGATCTTGTGATTCCCACACCATACAGCAGCCACAATCTGTAACGAACCTGGGCTGGGTTTGGTGCAGAACTGGGTCAGAACCGGGTAGGAGACAGTGGTTTTGGACACTAAAGGTCAGCAGGTGAGAGTTTAGTGTCTCTACGCTCAACTGACAGTAGCACAAAAACCTTTACACCACCTTCAGTCATAGTATCCCAGGTACTGTTGCTATGCTAACCCGAGGAAGTTGTATCCGTATTCTCATATACACTTTTAGGCTATTTACATCTGAAATGAAAATGTGTGTCTTATCCAGACTGTATCTAGATATGGGTTTAACCTGATTACATTCACACCCGGTATTAATATGTCTCCAGTGTCCACATTGAGATCCAATTCAGATCCGTTCTCTGTGTCCAGCTCACGTCACATCCTCCTTTCATTTGCACGGGTCCAAAAAAACAACAAACGACAAAAAGAAAAGATACAAGAAGAATAGAAGAAGATGGTAGCCATCCGTGAAGCTGCATTATTGTGTTGGCTTGCTTTTCAAAACCTTTGGAACGGTCACATGTGATAACGTATTTCCGCCCACTTAGTTGTTGTATGTGGATTGACAACGCAATTACATTTACACTTGTGTTCAATGTGGTTACAATGTGTCCCTGACCGGTTGGGCCGACCGGATCACAATCCGTCCTCACTGCGTCTTGGCCACATTTACACCTGAACTTCCCTGTGGTCAAGTACTATCTGATCGCAATCTGATCACCCTAAATGCATTTTAATGCCAGGTGCAAATGGGATGCTTGTTATGTGTTTTATTATTCACAAACAGCACATTCTCATTTCTGGTGTTTTGATTTGCTCATGTGTACTGACAGCACAGAAGTCAGAATAACTGTAAAGTTAGTTTAAAATGCTGGAGCTGATTTCAGCATTTCATTCGGACCTCTGACAGATATGGCAAATGGACTGCATTTATATAGTGCCTTTCTACTCATAGAGCACTCAACGCGCTCTACAGGTTAATGCCTCAGACACCAACCCATTAACACACCGATGGTGGAGGGTACTATGCGAGGCACTAATGGGAGCGGTTGGGGGTTCAGTGTCTTGCTCAAGGACACATTGACACTTGGTGAGGAGGAATCAGGAAGCAAACTAGCAACCTTTCGAGTGCTGAACGTCTCCTCTACTTCCTGAACCACTGTTGCCCATCTAGCCAAACCCTGTACAGATCCCAGTACATATGTATGAAGATGTGTGTGAAGCTGCATTGTGTGTGTCTTCAGTGTCCAACATGAGAAGTCACAAATATTAGATATTAGCTCTCCAAATAAACTCAATGAGCTTATCTTGTTCTGTTCGACATTCCGATCACATTGTCTTCATGGCGTCAGGGATGTAACAGAAAAATAAATACAAAATAAATGGATGAAGTGTTCTCAACATCGTGGTAAAATATAGAAGATGTTTTTCTCTGCTCTAACAATAACAAGAACCTCTTCTCTCCTATCAGTGAGATCACTCAAGGTTGCTCTCAAACGCACATGAATATGTATTCTTACCATTTCAGAGCGCCTTTAAGTAGGTCAGCAGCACAAAGGCGTTATAGGCTCATAAACATGTAATAAATACTTTATTAATGCCCCAATTTATGCCAAGCAAATGTACTGAAGGGACTGCTCATGTGATAAATAAAACACCCCCGAACCAAAACAATCATCCCAAACCACCCCTATCTTGTAAATAATAACACTAAAAGTCATTTTAGGCTACATTATCATTATCCACTAGTGGGTTATTTAATTGCACTGCCTGAGAGACTTAACTCTGTGCCTTGAGACTGAGCATGTGCGCTTGTTCTAATCATTGTGAATGAGTACGGCGGGACAGCGGGAGTATAAATGGCAGCCTGGTTATACAGGGGTAGCAACGTGCCCTCTCTCCTCTCCTCTGCTCTGCCCTGAGCCTGGCCAGAGATCTCACAGGGCTTTAAATCATTGATATTATTGAGGCCATGAAGATGTAACGAGTGAGGAAAAAAGAAAGTGAGAGACAAGGGAGAGACAGAGAGAGAGAGAGAGAGAGAGAAAGAAAGAGAGAGAGAGACCCCAAGAACAGACTTGAGAGAAGGTAATAGCCTACAGCTCGATCTTCCCAGTCAACAGGGAGGCGCAGAGACCAATGAAATATACACATCCTCTGAGCAAACAAGAGCAGGGTGCCATGAAGCGGAAAACACTGCACTCATGCCCTTGGTACTTTATTTAAGACGCAATCAGTGCTCTGACCTTCAGCTGCACCATCAGGGTAACTGTGAGATCCAAGCAGTAAAGGTGAAGACTTCACTCAGCACTAATGAAGTCATTTGCTGAGGTGTACAACAACGATGATGTCTTTGACCCTGACAAAATACAAAAGAGAAGCTGTTTTTCCACTAGGGTGATTTTAGAATAAGTGTTTTGAGAACAAATGACAGATGTAATTCATGACTTTCAAACTGCCCTTGTTATTGTGGAGATCCGAATTTTGGTCCCTTTGTTCAGAGGCTTCATGACATAACTTGTGGCGTATGCTGCCTCCTGGTGGTAAAACCTACCTAGTACAGGTACTAGTACAAATCCAGTACAATATTGTGACCAAAAATATAGGATAGGCCGAACCGGAATGCAGAATGTGTAACTATTAAAAAAAGCAGCTGTATGTTGTCAAGGATCTTTCCATTAGAATAATAGGATTTGATTTAGCTTCTTTTCTAGGCTATTATCTTTAGTTACTTCCGTCTGACCCTCTAACAATTGCCTCTTTCGAGAACAGTTTAAGGAAGTTTAAGGGGAAATCCTTCTATCCAAGGGCCTATCGCTTAAAAAAAATAAACGGTAAATAAAAGATAATGAATATAAAACACCTCTTTTTATCCTCGTGGCTTTGTAAAATTATTTTCATTTCTAAAGTAAGGACTTAAACATTGAAATACTGTTTAAAAATACATACAATTAAAAAAAATGAATATACAGTATATAAGATTTCAGTCAAGCAGTGTCTTTTAAAATGTCCTCATCTGTTCATGTTACACAGACCAAACCAAACCATATGTGCATTAGGCTACTGAAAACACAACGAAGAAAATACATTTTTTCAAATATTCTCAAAATGTAAGTTCATAGCTATATGTAAGCATTCTGTAGGAGTGCATTTTTTCTCATGGCTGTTTTTTTGTTACTCTTCTTCTTTTGTTTTGTTTGTTTTTGTATCACAATCTTCACATGTCTTTGAGAGACCGCTTTGGTGTCATTATCCACTCGTAAATGATTTATGTGTAGGCTATCGTTTGACAAAAATAGGCAGAGTGACCTTTTCCTTCTCTTGCATGGCCCCTACCGTCAGGTCTGTTTGTGGAAGTAAAATTCACTGTTTACAATATTTTCCGATGCATGACGGGAGGAAAGTGATTGACACGGCGGCCATTTTGCCGCTCTGCTCTGGCCATTGTGTGAGAGATAGTAAATACTGACAGTACAGACAAGCACTACACATTTTTCTCAGCGGGAAATTGTTTAAATTCACCCAAGGTAAGTGCCAAAATATATCGTAAATTCTTTGTTAAGTCACTTTTAAAAGCTTTAGGGCACTTTTGGTGTGGTTATTTTTCTTTATAAATGTAGAAAATGTTATATTTTCATCGTGTGAGAAAGGGAAATCCGTCGGCGAGACGCTGGCAGAGAAAATAGGCTCCCTACTTCCAGTCGAGGAAGACAGAAAATCCGTCCCACTATGTGCATGTTTGCTTCGATCGTTCTCTGTAAAGCTTAGTTCGGCATTGCTCAAAATTAGCATTTTGCATACCCCTGATGCACATATTTAGTTTCCTCTTGTTTTTGTATTGATGCATTCAGCCGTTTTTTTTATATTTTTAAAAAACTTTGTGCCGTCACCGAGCGTGCATATCTACAGCTTCCCTCTAGTTGCCGTTCAAATTGCGGCCATAATCTTGCGGTTAAAGGCGGGACTTTCGGGAGATGGTACGCCCTACTATTCACAGGGACATTTCTGATTGGCTCAGGAAGACTCAATCACCGTTTCATTGGTCAGGATTTTGTTGATATTATACAGGCCAATTCCATTCGTTAAAAGGGATTTTGATTGATGGGGATTGGCTTTATGCCTGTGTTGAATTTATTTTTCTGTGACAGGCACTTGCCCGAAATAGTATTTTGGGTCACAACTGAACATAGTTGAGCAGTTCCAAATTTGGACACTTAATTGGATTGTATTGGCATGCCACCTATTTAAAAATAACTCGTAATGACACAGAGCATAATGTTTATTAGTATTCCTTTTTGTGTGCTGTGGTCTGGAATTACATAAACACCTTCTTTGATGTCATGTTGTACCGAATAGGGTATTCTACGTCTACATTTGTTAGCTGATGTTAGATAAGCAATCATGCTTAAGCAGGATTCAGACCAGGGGTCTGCTGTGGAGAACTATCAGTCTGGCTTTCTGGCAATCTGTCAAAGTTAGCTCTATGTCTAAATCCTTAAGCAGTTCTCACAGATACCTGAGAGTCCTACTTGACCCGAAGTTTGCTCTGCCTCACCTCCTAACCCTCTACCCTGCTCGGTGTCACCTTATCTGTCTCCTGCAGGTGAGCAGAAGAAGACATGGCTCGTACCAAGCAGACCGCCCGTAAGTCCACAGGAGGCAAAGCCCCCCGCAAGCAGCTGGCCACCAAAGCTGCCCGCAAGAGTGCGCCCTCTACTGGTGGGGTGAAGAAGCCTCATCGTTACAGGTGAGTTATGACCCAGCCTGTGTGTGTGTGTGTGTGGGGGGGGGGGGGGGGTATTGTACAGGTGTATGATGCGTTAAGCTTCTACTTTGGCTGTTGTGTGTTTCTGACTCCCTCTGTGTTCTCTAGGCCCGGTACTGTGGCTCTGCGTGAGATCCGTCGGTACCAGAAGTCCACTGAGCTGCTGATCCGCAAGCTGCCCTTCCAGCGCCTGGTGAGGGAGATCGCCCAGGACTTCAAGACTGACCTCCGTTTCCAGAGTGCAGCCATTGGAGCTCTGCAGGTTAGTTTACTTAAGTTTTGTGTGTGTGTGTGTGTGTGTGTGTGTGTGTGTGTGTGTGTGTGGACTTCAAGACCAACCCATGTAGCAATCGAGAGATTCCAGGAGAATGTGTGTATGAGGTTGTGTGCAAAAGGCGTCAAATTTATAGAGAGAATTCACATATTCATATTTACACTCACTGATTAAAGCAACGTTATGTAAGGTGTTTTATGGACACTTATGGATGCATTCACTCACTGCATAAATCAACCGCTAGTTTTTTTTTTTTAATTGTATGATGCTCTTCTATCAGTGTTGACTTTTGTGATTGCTAACTTCACTTGTTGTCAGCTCTGAGCACTAACACATCTGTGTGTGTGTGTATGTTTGTCTGTGTGTGTGTGTTCCTGCAGGAGGCCAGCGAGGCGTACCTGGTGGGTCTGTTTGAGGACACCAACCTCTGCGCCATCCACGCCAAGCGTGTCACCATCATGCCCAAAGACATCCAGCTGGCTCGCCGTATCCGCGGGGAACGTGCTTAAATGCGCCTCCTCTCACCCTCACCCCATGGCCAACCCCCCTCCCTCCCCTCTCTTCTAGTCCTCCTCACTGCCTCCCTCCCTCCCTTCACTCCTCTCCTTCATCCCTTCTTCTTGGTAGAGTTTAGAGTATCAGTGATCATGATGAGAGGTTGTGTATAAGTCCAGTCTCTTAGTCTCCGTCGGTCTGCCGCGGGCGGGGAGGGTACCTTTTATGTGCATGTAATACAGGTGCTTCTGATCAGGGACTCACCCCAGCATGCAAGCACATGCAAAACAGACACACACACACACACCTACATATATACACACACACACACAGACCTTCTGACAAGAGCAGGCGCAACACATACACAACTGGTGAGTAAACGAGGTTCTCATAAACACGTCATCATGTTTATGTGCCAGAGAAGAGTTGCCCTCCGAAGATCACACACAGAGACACATACACACACACACACACACACACACACACACACAGGTGGGCGGAGTAGGGGTGAGGGCTGGGGTTAGTCTGCTAAAGGGGAGCAGTAACTCTCACAGCAGGGTGCTAATTAACACTAACCCCGCCTCCTCTCTGAGCCTCACAGGACCCCATAGTTACTCTGGTCCGTCCGCAGAATACACACTCACACACACACTCACACTCACTCACACACACACACACACACACACACACACACACTAAAACCAGCATCCTGTTGCTATGACACTCCCACACACTCACTCCCTCACTTTAACACCCATACACATACACACATACTAAAACAAGCATCCTGTTGCTATGACAGTCACACACGTACGTCGCTCAAGATTCCATCCTTACTGTCTTGCCGTCAGAGACTGGGCTGGACAGGACTGGACTGGAGTAGAGGTTTCATACACACACACACACACACACACACACACACACACATCTCTGTGGAGGGTCAACTCTTCTATCGTGGTGGTGGTGTTTTGTCCCTGATCAGCTGTGCATATTTAGTATTCAACTGCAGACCAGCATCGTTTGGTTGAAAGTTGTTACTTAAAATATTGATGATTACTATAAATGTTGATATGGTGTCTTTTTTTCTCTTTTTTTATTATGATGCATTGCATACACAATTTCCTTTTACCACTGTTAGCAGAGGACCGTGATAAATCACACATATAATGTTTTTTTTAATTATTACTATTGAAATTATTTTCTCTTCAGTAGGAGCCGATCTTCTTTCCCCCCTGTTTTACACTCTGGCAGCCACAGGGGGGCGCTCTAGCCCAGCATCTCATTCAGTGCGTCACTGGTAATCAGCCATTCTATTCTCGCCTCCCTCTCCCGTCGTACCTCTTTCAGATCGGGGTTAGATGTCACAAAAGTGTAGCAAAAAAAGTTATTCTTGCATTTAGTCCCTACACCCAATCTCTACATGTAGATTTGATTGTAGACTCTCCTGTTCCTTCACACTTGCGATACACAATATAACCTCATGTTGTAATTTCATTCTTTTTTGTTTTTCGATTTTCGGTATTTTCAGAAGTTTAAATAAGCTGATCTTTGTATTTTCCAAATTTCTCATACTATGGTGGTAATAAATAGATGTTACACAACCTGCTTTTCTTCTGTTTCATTACTGACTGCCTCTCACACATTTCCCAATAATAAGCTGTTTATCTACTTTTTGGATAGCTTGACATGACTTTAGCATAGCATACCATAGACAAAAAGCATAGCATAGCATAGACTTTAGTATAGCATACCATAGACAAAAAGGCTCAAGTTTTGAATATGTCAACATGCAGAAAAAGCAAGTTGACACATGTATGTATGTATGTGTGTGTGTGTGTATATAAATATGTATACAGCGTTGGGAAGGTTATGTAAAAATGTAATAAATAGTGTAACTCTTTTATTTACGTCATCAAAGTAATGTAACATCATATTTCATTACTCTCAATAATATTTTGATTGGCAGAAGAGAGGTGTTGCAAATTGAAACGAGAACCAATCAAAAACAATGCTCAAAATTTGAATTGAGAGACTGCATCTTTTCGCTGTCTAGACAAACAGAAGGAGTGTGATATTCTACATATAAGCTTTAAAGCTTTTTACCAAAAATAATGTATTTGGATGCAACCCTTTGTAATCACCAACATTTTGATTAGAAATACATTTAATTACATATTTTTTCTCAGTAACTGTAACAGATTACAATTATATTTATTTTGGGATTTAATTATGTAACTCAGCTTATATATGTGTGTGTAAATGTCAATAGTAAATTAATTTTATATTTTCACACAGTGAGATGTTTGTATGCCTTATATGCCAAGAAAGTAACCGTCTACATTGCAGATTGAAAAACTAAAGGCCATCAGCTCAGGACTGGCAGAAACCAGGGGAACTTTTTTAATTACATGATTACATGAAAAGACAGCAAGAATCAAAACTGTCTAAATTCACCGACGATTTCTGGAAAGTTCTCAGAGGTGCTTGAAGCAACCTACCTGTCAAGTACCTGAAGGTTATTTTGGCTATTCATAATAGCTTCCACCCAAATTAATGTACAGGACTTTGCAAAGGTTTTAAGGAAAGTTTTGTGAAAAGGGCTGTAATGTGAGGATGCTTTCAAAAATAATGATGCATAGATTTAACTCAAATAGCAAAGTGCAGTAAACCAAATATCAAAAATAAAAAATGAATACTTGGTGCCACCTCCCTTTGTCTCAAACCATGCTCAATTTACCTCTAGGGATACTCACACAGTTTCTTTTTAATTCCTTAGAGAGTAAAGAGCACATGGCGATTTTCTCCATAAAAAGGTCTGTCATGTCACTCAGGAATCTCACTTCACAAAAGGGCTGTTGTGACAGATATATTGTTCGTCCTAGAGTAAGCAGTCTTAGGCTGGAATTTGAAGGTGAATTTGAACAACTACAATGTAATTTTACTTGAAACTGGCTGGACACTCTTACTCTAGCGAGGAAGGCGTAGTGTTAAAGCGTTCAAACAAGCACATTTTAGTAATCTTACTCTATTAAAAGTTGTTCTCTCAGCACACAGAAATACTGATAATCTTCTATCAAACTCGCTAAAAATGGGCAAAGAAATTAAACTCTGTTGTTTATTTTGTATAGCACCACAATGAACAATATTTCACGGTGCTGTACAGAACTGAAGACCAGCGCCCCCTTGAGGAGACATGAACAGTAGGTGACAGTCCTTCTCCTGAGTCCCTTTGGACAGCATGTCATCCATCTGTGCCCTCTCTGCATACCCACTGAACCCATCGGTGATACTCCTGATTGGCTGAACACATGTAATTAGCTGATCCACAGCATCCTGGGTACACTGACTTCAATTATGTGTGCTTGGAGTAGGAATGGAGGGAAGTTATGCTGTGTAAGAGTTTCTCCCTGGACCAGGAATGAGCATTAAATCAAATTCCCTTGAATATTTCAGTACAGGTTTACATAGCTGGATCCAGCGGGGGTCAGGTGGATGTCCAGTTATACTGCGGAGAGAAAGCTCACATGATAGCTGACTTGAGAATCTGCGGAACTGCGGAAGGAAAATACACGTGCAGATATACAGAGAGGGGGCAGATACACCTGTCAGTCGTGTCCTATTGAGTCCTTTGTCCTTTGAGTCCTTTTGAGTATAATGAAACACATAATCCTGAGTTAGCGTGCCAGTTGGGACCAGGAGACAAGTTCTAGTCATCGTCACCCTACCAGCCCCTCAGATGGCCATGCAGAGATGTCATCAGTCCTGGACCACCTGTCAGGGATATAATGAGTTTACAAGTAGGGGGAAGGGGTGTGAAACTGCGGACTGTTTCCAAACCAGCTTACTGTATTAGAGAGGCACAGGCCCATTCTCGCTTGAAGTGGGGTTTTCCCTCGCTGCAAAATATTTGAAATATTTCCAAGTGCGATTAGGTCCAGGAACTTCCCACCCCACCCCAGCGGTTTGGCTACACCTGTCTTTCTTCCATACCCTCCCTCCATGACACAGGTGTCACACAGGTGACACACAGACCCAAGGGACAGCGATTGTGAGGAGTGGCCACAGAGCCCGGGGAATGTCCTGGAGAAATGTGGGTGCAAACCTTGATCGTTTCAAAGAAGAGGTTTGTACGGAAATTACTATAAATACGTCCGTCCCCCTGAAATGTTGGTCAGTGTAGTTTTGGTGTGTCGAGCGTGACACAGTTTTGCCTTGTTGTGGCTTGACCAAGCATGCCTTGACCACAAGTTTCTTTGAATAAAGAGCAATATATTTAAGCCTAAACTCTCATTCACACACACACACACTTATATAGGTCTGTAGTTATTCAACACATGCACAAACATCGCTCTCTCTTACAAACACACACACACACACACACACACACACAGGCACACGCACATACACACCCACACACAAGCACATACACATACACATACACTAACACTCACACACACACACACACATGCACATGCACATGCACACACACACACACACACAGAGGCACACGCACATACACACACACACACACACAAGCACATACACATACACTTACACTCACACACACACACAGGCACACGCGCATA
>NC_045154.1:19199617-19214617 GCF_900700415.2 Clupea harengus
TACTTTGTCCCCTCCCTGAAAAAACTGTAGCTGAACTCCTGAAGAGGAAAAAAACTGAAAATCTCAATGGTTTTTCTCCCTCAATAATTTAAAACTGACATTCACTCACTCACATTTCAAAGTGGCATTTCCAATGCTTCTATCAGTTGCTAATGAGTGTCATATCCCACCTTAATCCTTTGAAGTAAAAATAAGTTCTGGGTTAAATCCTCAGCAAGGGTTAGTCTTGTTTGCTGTTGCCCTGGGTGCAGGGTCGAGGGAGGTGAGAGAGTGGAGGTGAGGTAAGCCAGTCATGTCCCGCTGTTCCCTGCTGTAAACAGACCATTGGAAAGAGACCTGCCGCCTGACATTCAGCTCTACAGAGTGATTCCCTGACTCCCAAAGCCACTCATTTCAATCATGAGACCCAAGGTGAGGCTGAGATATCACAAACTACTCACAGACATGATCTTGCCCCATCTCATATCAGGCTAGGAATATAGCCAGTGTCTGGACTCTCAAACATCCTTTGGGATGGTCGGTACGTTGACATTTATTCATTTAGCAGACGCTATTCTCCAAAGCGACTAACAGAACTGTGCAGATGTCCATGATCATCTGTAAAGGCACACCCTGGGGGAAGCCATGACCTAAATGTTGTTAGTACCGAGCTGGTCATCAATTGGCTTGGTCCGTCCTGTCATATCTCAAGATTCAAGATTCAAGATTCAACTTTATTGTCCAACAATCTTTGTCCAGACGGTGTTAGGGACGGAAGGGGTTAAGACCATCTACGTCAAGACAATCTGAAAATACTACATGGACATTTGAGTCCAGGCCCAGGCTGCAAATACGGCTGGATTGGTGTCACCCCAAAAAGTGATCCTAAGAACTGCAAACGGGGTGGGGTAGAGGGTGGTGGTAAAAAACTGCAGACCTTAAAGTGGCATTATGTAGGAATTGCTAATCGCTAACGAGATGCTAGTGGCTAAACCTAACGAAACCTCTTGAAATTTGCTTACTTTGACACTATGACAAACTAGTGAGTCAACAACTTTCCTAACACAGTCACACATCAAGCAAGTGCAACACAAGACAAAGCAAGACGGCAAATAAGCTACTTACTAGTTCGGCAGACAGTAGTAACCGGGCGGCTTCAGGCAAACCTACATAACCCAGTAATATGCCTACGGACCCTGGTATGGCAATGGCACGGAGGCGATTCTCCATATTAAACGTCATTGTAGCGCCCCAATTTTTTTTTAAGCTGTTATTTTAAGGTAAAACTGCTAATCCTTACCCTAACACTGAAGTACAATTCCTACATAATGCCACTTTAACGGATAGCCTCTCTCACTTAAGATAGGTGAAGCCCCAATGCTGCCCACTGCCATCTTCTGCAGAATAATATCCTGTTTCTTCTCGGCATACCTTGCATTTGTAAAGCTTAGAGTTCAACAGCAACACATCAGGTTACAGCTTCATTGACTTGACACGGAAAACATCAACAACAAGCAACTCAGTGGTTACTGCAGTAACGACTTAACTTTAATGATTACTCAACCTAAAATAAAAACATGAGAATACATAATGTTTCCAGTAATAACTTAAGTTAACAAATAATACAGCTAAAAGCACAACACACAGACTCCTAAAACTTCCCAGGAGAAAAAGGAAGTGTGTGAGTAAAACATGGCTGGATGAGAGCCATGTGACGAGACAACCCCGCACCCTACCCCACCCTGTGTGTGTGTGTGTGTGTGTGTGTGTGTGTGTGTGTGTGTGTGTGTGTGTGTGTGTGTGTGTGTGTGTGGGTCTCTTCTTGTGTGACAGTGCATATGTACGTGTGTGCTATGTTTCAGTGTGTATGTATTCATGTATGTATGTATGTATACAGTATATGTATGTATGCATGTATGTATGTGTGTGTGTTTCAGTGTGTGTGTATACATGTGAGTGTTTCCAGTGTGTGAGTCTGTCTCAGACAGGTTCATGTTGAGTGACGGTAGAAGCTGCAGCAGGTGTAGTCTAGAACTATCCTGTCCCAGAGTGCTTCTCAGAAGAGTGCCATCTTCTGTCCAAAGATTCAGAGGACTCAAAATGGCCGCCTCCCCCGTGACCTCACTCCACCCAAAATCGACTGTTTGCTTCTTTGATGAATGACATCCTGTCCAATAGCAGTTATTTCAGCAATGGGTTTGTTGACAGTTTTATTATCATTTCATTTGCTCGTCATGTCTTCCTTCACTCCTCTCTTTTTCTCTCAGTCTTCGTCTGTGTTGTTTTCCTCGTTCTCTCTACTGCTCTCGTTCCTTTGTTCTCTTCTCTCTCTCTCTCTCCTTCTCTCTCTCTCACTTCTCCTCGTCTGCTTCCATCCTCCTACAGCACCTGAAACTTGTGGTCCAGGCAGTCCACGGTGCTGAAGTTGAGTTTCCAGGCCTGCTGGTCCTTGTAGTCCAGGCAGTCCACGGAGCTGAATCCCAGCGAGGAGGCGCCGTAGCCCTGGGAGGAGAGGGACGGCGAGTGGCTGAGCGAGCCGCTCATGGAGGGGACGGTGAGGGGGCTGAGGGCGCCCCCGCCGGTGGACAGCTGGGAGGTCATGGGGGACAGGTAGGGGCTGCAGTCCAGGCCGCTGAAGTAGGGCGAGGAGCCGTAGCCCTGGCTGTACGCCGACGGCTGGCCGTAGCTCATGGGGTACGGGGCGGGCCGTTGCATGCAGGGCGTGGTGGAGCTGCACAGCGGGTCGGACAGCGGCGACAGTGAGGTGGGGCTCCACACCGACACCGCCGCCTGCCCCACGCTGGCGCTGGGCACCAAGGAGGGCGCGGGCGGGGGCGCCACCTGGACATTGGCACCGGGGTCAGAGGTCAACTCCGTGGGAGGGGATGACTTCTTTTTTGGCGGGCGGGGCTTGGGCTGCCCGCTGGACTGCTGCGCTTGCTGACGGCACTTTGCCCTGCGGTTCTTGAACCACACCTGAGAGAGAGAGAGAGAGAGAGAGAGAGAGAGAGAGAGAGAGAGAGAGAAAGACAGAAAGAAAGAGAGAGAGAGAGAAAGACAAAGAGAGCCAGAGGGTTTAGGGCATATTATTGTACAGAAATGCAACTGATTGTGTATTGTGTGTGTGGTTTGTGTGTGTGTGTGTGTGTGTGTGTGTGTGTGTGTGTGTGTGTGTGTGTGTGTGTGTGTGTGTGTGTGTGTGTGTGTGTGTGTGTGTGGGTGTGTGTGTGTGTGTAGACAGCACAATTAAGTTGCACCAGAGTTATGGAGGTCAGCCAGAACACGGTTAACAGAATGCCTTGCAGAATGAGTAATGTTAGTTGTTAATAAGGCTCACTACACTACAGGCTTAACAGAATCACTCCAGGTGTCTTAGTGTGCCACTGACGTGCCAGGCATTAGTTACCTGTATCAGTGTGTTTGCGTGTTGTGATGTGTGTGTGTGTGTGTGTATTCCAGACATGTGGCTCATAAGGATCTATGGTTGCATAGCACTGGTAACTATTGAAAAAAATCTGTGTGTGATTTTATCTCACATGTAGTGTCTGGCAAGCCTCCCATCAGTTAAACCTGATGAATTAGAACATGGCTATATCGGGTACTGCATGGGTGTGTTTAGCATGACCCACTCTCTTTCAGTAGGAGTCTCTGAGTTTTCTTTTTCATTTTGCTTTCTGCTAATACTGTCTTCTATTAAATATGATACAGATTCTTATATTTAATAGAAGTATTATGTGTTAATGTGTTACAGATGTATCTTAGACGTAGATGTTGACTCAGCAATGTTCTTCAAAGGTCTATGTGTTCAACAGGTGTGTGTGTGTAGGTATGGCTGTCTTTTGCGCTGTTATCTTGTCTGTCTCTGTCAGTGTGTACATGAATGTGTGTATCATGTGTATCACAAATGCTATGTCAGAGAAGTTTAATCTGTATCTGTATGCATATAATTCACAGGTGTATGTATATATGTATGTATGTATGTATGTATGTATGTTTATGCGTGTGTACTTGTCTGCACACTGTTTGTGTGTGTGTGTGTGTGTGTGTGTGTGTGTGTGTGTGTGTGTGTGTGTTTGTGTTCTCGCTGTGTGGTTGTGGTGTTGTGGTGTCTCACCTGCACTCTGGACTCAGGCAGGTTGATTTTGAGAGCCACCTCCTCCCTCATGAAGATGTCTGGGTAGCGAGTCTTGGTGAAGAGGGCCTCCAGGATGTCCAGCTGCGTGCGCGTAAAGGTGGTCCGCTCCCGGCGCTGCTTACGAGGCGTGGCTGGGGAGAAGGGCAGCGCAACAGAATATGAATATGACAGCATGAATGCAAAGGGAAAAACAATGGAGACATCCAAAGGAAATTCATACCCAAATATCCTAGAGAGATCAGAAGAAGACCATGTAAGGAAGAGAATAAAATGGAAATGATCAAAGGGGGGGACACAAAACATACAAAACATACACATATCTGTGAATATATGTGTATTTAATAAATAAGAATATAAATATAAACGTACATATATGGGGGTCAAAATGTACACACTTCATGGTGGAGTAACTACAGTGAATGTGTTGGACAACAGGGAAGATTGGCCTATAGCCTTTTACTGAAATGATCCAAATCACCATTGTGACTGGAATGCCTCTCTGAAAAACAGTGTCATGATCTTTGAGAGGCAGGCAAAGAAGAGAGACTACTTATACAGCTCTAATTTATTGCAGATGGCTTTATACGATCTCAGATGAAGTCCTCATCACTGAGAGGCGAGAGAAACATTTATCAAATATATTTTGCCCAAACCAAACCTAAAATTCACAATTTGAGTGATGTGTGTGTTAAAGAAATATTTTTCTGAAAAGGGAGGCAGTCACTTTACACTTTTACAACCTACAACCTATAAAAATACTAAGGTACAACAGGTAACAGTCAGCAATATTTTGTATGCTAACAAAAAAATACGATATGCAATTTTTTTTTTTACATTAAAAATACATAATGCAGCCAATTTTGTATATAATTATTTATAGTAAGTACAAGGATCTTTACTTCTCTACAACAAATTCGACTTCAGTTTTAATGTAGCTTTGACATGACATTGTGAAGAAGAAATAGCAGCTCACTAGCTTATAGGAGGCACTAACCATGTAAATCAGTATTTTTAAGTAGCATACATCAACGATTGCTTTATCAAATAATTACAACAATTGTATTAAGCTGTCCTTTTTAATTTATTTTGGTTGGCCTTCGAAAAGTAGAACTTTTTATATTTTCTGTGCACATTGGTTGTGCATCTACAGGTCGGTTGGTGTCATTGCAGGTAAGGAACGTTATGGAAGCTGCTGGTTTGCGAGGACGTCAGCTGTCTCATTAGAACCAAGCTGAAGTTGGAAACTCCTCGGAGGTGTCTAAAACGTGATCCACTGTTACACTGATAAAATAGGAAACTATACACGTAATTAACAACAGGCAGTGGCTCTTTAATTAATTGGCAATCATTCTAAGATGGCTCTTACCTAATTTATAGTATTAAAATATGACACTAGTAAATGCTACGGTTAGTGTAATGCTATGTCTAAAAAAGACTCAACGCTGAGCGTCATACATAAGTGCGCTCATCGATAACATCTCACCGTATATTGCCGCTCGCAGTTACCCCCATTTTGATCACCCCATGATAAAATGAAGGCCATATTATAATTTCAAATGTACTGAATGTGTTCAAATGTATGTGCGTTAGATGTCCAGAAATATTTACCCTTTTGTCAACGCGAACACGCGAACACATTTTGTCAATCGCCCAACACTGACGCTTTTTACAATTTCCATGGAATTCCAATGCATTGCTGGGCAAATATTTTTCTTCCCTTAAATTACAAGAAAAAAAAGTTGGCGACGGTATCGAATTGTTCTTTTTATTGTGCGTAACTTAAATGCTTTATTTAAAATGCTTCATTGATAAGCAACATTGACAAACTCATTTAAGCCGCCAACAGATTTTGCGCTCACAAACGTTCATCTTTCCTGACGTCTGAAAAACCAAGTGCGTTGATAACAACGTACAGGAAATTTAGGCTGAATTTTAGATCTGATGTGATCTTTTCATTCATTAAATATTATCTAGCGTGTTTCCTAATAGTTAAGGACTGAAACAACTCCACTCCCTCCAATAGTTATTCGGTTTCGTAGGTTAGAAACGAATTTACACTTTTAAATGATATAACTAATTATTTAGTCTATAAACCATAATTATCATTATCATTTAAATACCAAGCTTCGGTTGTGTAATGATCAGATAATTTTGTTTTGCCAAAATGTTCATTCTGAAGGCAACAGCTTTAAATAAATAATTTATGTGACTTTCTCTGTTACTACGTAGTCTATGCTGTTATTTTTGTTTCTGTTTGTTCCTTCTTATAATTTTCGATGAATTCGTTCCTTTATTATTCTATACTGATAAAATAACAAATACAAGCACAAACCTGGGTAGCCTACGGCTGAGTGCAGGAGATCCATGCCCGATCCGGACAGCGTTAACCCGTTCACTGCGTAGTGAGGCTGCTTTATGTAGGACATCATGCTGGTGATGGCGGGACCCCTCTCCCTCTTACAACTCTTCTGTTTCCCGAGTTCTCCTCACGCTCCCGACAAGTGACTCCAAGAGGGACCGACTTTGACTCGATGAAACTGAAGTCTCCGCTTGTCTAGCCGTACCCTCTCAATCTGTCCCCAAGACTGTGGCGCACACCTGTAGATATGAAAGACGCTTTAGGGTTTCTTTTGGAATAAATTATTTTTAGTCTTTTTTGAGAGTATAGCTCTACGCCGTTTAAAGACAGTTACAGTCGCGCTGAAGCACACACTTTGCTGTGATAGCTAACTAGAAAATGCGCGTGGAAACATACGCACCTTTCTGTTGAATTCCGCTGCAGGTAGAGGCGCGTGCGCTACAACGAGCGCGGGCACAGTTTGGAGAGCTAATCAGGGGAAGGCGCGCTCTGTTCTCTCTCTCTCCCTCCCTTTCTCGTTTTCCCGGCAGCACGTGAGACAGCAATGGGAAGATTCACCAATGGGCTGACATCTTTTTACTTTCAGTTCACGTGCCGAATTTCTCTATATGCAAATCTACATAGTTCAACTCCTTGATGCTCTGCCGTAATATTGATTGCGTGGATAAATCGTTTTGGTCGTCATTCTGACGCGTTTGTAGTTCTCCTCCTAGATATTTTACCCCAGTTATTGCGTACTGAAATGAATAAAAACTATAAAGACACAGTTATATTGTAAACATTCAGATTAATCGGGTAAACGTATAGTTTAAGTATGAATTATGTAACATTTTGTAAACAATTAACAGAACAGAATGATATGATAAAAGTGATGGAAATGTTTCTTATCATGTTGCATTTGTTTAACAACAACAAAACAAAAATAGAATAATACAAAAAAAACGTTATAATAAAAATAGGCTATTTGATTGTTGTATTCAGTAGGATTCATGTTTCCTGGGCAGAGGTGGATATTTCCTGTTTGTGTTAAGGAAACATATCTTACATTTGCACAGGTAAGCCAGGTCTGCACAATAGCAGGAAAAAGGTTCCCAGCAGCCAGTCATGATTATCCAGTTTTTAATATGGATGCATGGTAGGGCTCAGAAGACCAATAGACAGTTGAAACTTACATGTTTCATTATGAGGTTTCAATGGCATTAGCACACACAGATTGGGGGGGGGGGTCTGTATGGGTGAGTGTGTGTGTTTGCAGGAATGTGTGTGTGTGTGTGTGTGTGTGTGTGTGTGTGTGTGTGTGTGTGTGTGTGTGTGTAATGTCGAGGCTGATCAGGAACGGGAGGAACAGAGTGTGACAGACTCATAGCCAGCTGACAGGAGAGGTCGGGACGGAAGGCAGAGAGGGACAGATGAAGGGTGGATTATAGCAGAGGAAGAATAGAGACAGAGCTAAGGGCTTCCTTTGTGAAGGGGAACCCAAGGATAAAGAGGGGGGGAGAGATAGACCTCAGATAGACAGATGGATGGAGAGATGTATGGATGAGGGGAGGATGACCCAAAGAAATGAATGGGTAGATGTGGCCCAGAAGGCAGCTGCGGCCGTGACGACTCCGGACTGGAAGGGATTGGATTGGATTGGTCTGGTTCTTTCACTCTTAACTCACCTACACCTGTAAAGTGTGTGTGTGTGTGAGTCTGATTCTTTCGCTCTTAACTCACCTACACCTGTAAAGCGTGTGTGTGTGTGGGGGGGGATTGGTCAAAGTACCCACGGGGAGTCAGGTTTGAGTGCGACCTGCAGTCATTTTCATCATCCTATTCCGAATCTCTCTTTCTCTCTTCCTGTCTACACTACCCTATCTCAATAGAGGCCTCAGAAATAAACAGACCAACCACTAGCCTATGTCAAATAAATATATATATGTATAAATGAATAGAATATGTTTTCAAGATGTGTACGTACCTTATAATCATAAAATAATTGATTCAAACAGCTTGCTGGCCTGCAGTAGTGCCACACACAGGGTATCTGCGCCTATTCATACTATGTGTGTCGTGTCTGTGCATACTGCATATGTGTGTTTCTGTAGGGTTTGAAACATACCGTAACATACTGAAACACACTGTAGCTGTACCTGTACTCTCAATAAAGGCCTCAGAAGTATACTGTAACACAGGCACTGGAACATGCTGTGTAAATCGGCAGGTAACTGTAGGACGCTTCTGTCCATCTTCAACATAAACTGGTCAGATTAGGCTGTGCACTGTGCTCAAGGCGCTTGATGATGCAGCCCAGTAATACAAACCAAGACCAACAACGGGCCTGTGTCAAATACAAGTGTGTGTGGGTGTATACATTAATAGAATATGTTTTTTAAGATGTGTACGTACCTTATAATCATAAAATAATTGATTCAAACAGCTTGCTGTCTCACAGTAGTGCCACTCACAGGGTAGCTGCAACTATTCACCTGTGCGAGTCATGTCTGTGCATGGGTGTGTTTCGGTAGGGTTTGAAACATGTCATGAAGAATACAACCTGTTGCCTAAACGGAGACAATCAAACAGATCAAATTCAATTATCATCAGCATAGTTGTCAGCAGACCTACATTACTGACCATGCAAGATCCAAAATGGTTGCAGAGGTTTAAAAAATATATATATATACGTATACAGTGGGGAAAATAAGTATTTGAACCCCTGCCGATTTTGCAAGTTTGGCCACTTGCAAAGAAATGTGTGATCTATAATTGTAATGGTAGGTGTATTTTAACAGTGAGAAATAGAATATCAACAAACAAATCCAGAAAACTGCATTTTATAACATTTATGACTATTTGTATTTGATGCAGAAAATAAGTATTTGAACCCCCAAGCAAACAGCAAGAATTCTGGCTCCCAATGACCAGTTATGTGCCCAAGAAGCACACAGATTAGTCCTCATTAGGCCTAACAAGGTACACCTGATCTTAACTGGTGACGTGTATAAAAGAAACCTGTCCAAAGAATCATACTTCACACCTTCAACCTCACCACCATGGGCAAGACCAAAGAGTTGACCAAGGATGTCAGAGATAAGATTGTAGACCTGCACAAGGCTGGAATGGGTTACAAAACCATCAGCAAGCAGCTTGGTGAGAAGCAGACAACTATTGGTGCGATTATTCGTTAATGGAAGCAACACCAAACAACTGTCAATCGCTCTAGGTCTGGGGCTCCATGCAAGATATCCCCTTGTGCGGTATCGGTGATCATCCGAAAGGTGCAGAATAACCCCAGAACTACACAGGGGGAGCTTGTGAATGATTTCAAGGCAGCTGGGACCACAGTCACCAAGAAAACCATTGGCAACACACTACGCCGTAATGGTTTGAAGTACTGCAGCACTCGCAAGGTCCCCCTGCTCAAGGAAGCACATGTACAGGGCCGTCTGAAATTTGCCAATGAACACTTAAATGATTCTAAGGAGGATTGGGAGACAGGATGTGGTCAGATGAGACCAAAATCAAGCTCTTTGGCATCAACTCGACTTGCCGCGTTTGGAGGGGGAAGAATGCTGAATATGACACCATCCCCACCGTCAAGCATGGAGGTGGAAACATTGCTTTGGGGCTGTTTCTCTGCCAAGGGTACAGGAAGACTCCACTACATCGAGGGGACTATGGATGGGGCCATGTAACGTGGAATATTGGGCTTGAACCTCATTCCCTCATTCCCTCCCATTGAAAACGCAACCTTAAGGATTTGGAAAGGATCTGCAAAGAGGAGTGGACCAAAATCCCTCCTGAGATGTGTGTAAACCTGGTGACCAACTACAAGAAAAGTCTGACGTCTGTGCTTGCCAACAAGGGTTATTCCACCAAGTACTAAGTCATGTTTTGCTAGGGGTTCAAATACTTATTTTCTGCATCAAATGCAAATTAAGTCATAAATGTTATAAAATGCAGTTTTCTGGATTTTTTTGTTGATATTCTGTTTCTCACTGTTAAGATACACCTACTATTACAATTATAGATCACACATTTCTTTGCAAGTGGTCAAACTTGCGAAATCGGCAGGGGTTCAAATACTTATTTTCCCCACTGTATATATATCAGTAAAATCTTAGCCTTCATTTTTTCCCAACTCTAGATGTCATCAAGCAGTATTTAACTGGAAGAGGTGATGAGAGTGAACACACACAGTCAGTGTTTAGAGAGATCTAAGGACTTACTCAGAACGTAAAGGAAGGGTGTGATCCTGATTTTTTTCTATTACAAATGTATTGTTGTGCATCAACCAGGTCTGTTATTGTTGTCTTTGCTTTATACATTGCGCTTATTCTTTGACATTATTTGCATTACTGCTGGCATCCCATCACCCTCCCATGCACACTTCATCATTCTTCATCTCTCTCATTCACTTCCTGTTTCAGCACCACAGATACACTTCACCTGTTTTGTTTTCCTTAACCTGTTGCTTTGTCTGTTTATCTGTTTATCATTCTCCTCAATGTACACTGATTGCCTAAAATACAAGACATAAAATACAAGACGTCTGGGTGGAGCTGTTTGTGTTCTTAGAATAGATCTCTCTCCTATTTTTCATGCCACAAAGAACCTTTGAGCCCCTTGTGAAATTATTTTGAAGTTTGTGTACAAACCAAGGACCAAGGCTTTATAGGGACCTTACTTATGAGAAAGTGATACACAGGGCTTACTAACACCTGTACAACTACTATGTCATGACACCACATGTTTTCCATGAGTATAGTGACTGAGAATATTACTAATGCAAGTATTATCACTGATAGATACTTAAACAGCTGTGCATATGATTTGAATAAAAAAACACAGAATATCAGCCCATAACTATTTCTCTTTTTATTATCATTGCCATGTAAGAGGTTTTGTTCAAACTGAGTTATTTTACATTTTCAATCACAACTGAGCCTTGATGCTGAACACACAGCATGTGCATGTGTTTTTATGTTAGTATAAAGTGCACTGTTTGTGTGTGTGTGTGTGTGTGTGTGTGTGTGTGTGTACGTGTCTGGTGGGGGCAGGGTGTAGAGATGTTGAGAGTGGGGGTAGAAGGAACCTGCCCATCTGGCAGGCACCAGCTATGCAGGCACAAGAGCAATTATGGAAGTGGACTAACCTCTAATCCCCGGCCACATGCTGACATACACACACACATACACACACTCCACTAACACACAAATACATACACACACACACACTCACACAAACAGGTCTACACATACACAAACACGCACACACACAGACACGCACACACACACACACACACACACACACACACACACACACACACACACACACACACACACACACACACACACACACACACACACACACACACACAGGCTCATAGTCAGAGAGAGAGGGTGAGACAGATAGAAATTCAGCCAGAGACACTTTAGCATGCACACGCAACGAATCATGGCGTCCCTCAAACCATCCTCCTCCTCCTCCTCCTCCTCCTCCTCCTCCTCCTCCTCCTCCTCCTCGCTCTTGGCACTGACGTACGTGCGCACGGACACAAGGGAACGGGGCCATGTAGAGAGCAGATTGGGGTGGACAAGGCAGTGGAGGAGAGGAGAGCAGGTAACGAGGGATGGATGGACGCACAGAGGAGTGGAAGGGTGGATGAGTCGAGAGGCTACTAGGCTGAGGGGGCAGGCTCGGACGGCGTCATCGCTGGCACACTGCGGCAGATAATCCAGATTAGGCAGTCTAAAAAGGGTTGTGTTAATCTGTTCGCCAGCCAGTAATACACAGACCACTGTCAGGACCAATCAGCCACACACACATAATCCCTGTGGCAGGGCAGGACTACACACACACACACACACACACACACACACACACACACACACACACACATACACCCACAAATGTACGCACATGCATGCACACACACACACACACACACACACACACACACACACACACACACAAATATGCACACACAAGCACTCCAACACACACAGATGAAGACACACACATATGTGCGCACATTGGCACACGCACACAAACAGACACACAAGAAATACACACAAATGTGGACGCAGATAGGCACAAGCACACACATACCCACACAAATAGACCCACATGCAACTCTCACACATTTATGTGCAACCACACACAAACATGCACATACACAGCCACCCACACACAAACATGCACATACACAGCCACCCACACACAAACATGCACATACACAGCCACGCTCACACAAACAAAAACACACACGCATAAAGAAAAAACATGCTATCACTGCCACTGCCACTACTCACAAAGATACCTGTAACCCAGAAATACCCATACACAGGGCGAATGCACAAACACACACACACGCTCCTACACACACACTCTTTCACATAGACACATACTGTATAAACACGCACACATGTTAACCACAATTGAATAAACACATGCAGACTGTATCCTTACAAAGACAGGCACGCTTCTGACTTCTGAGACTTTTGTGGCTCCTGGATCTGCGTGGCTTCATTTGAATTTTCAAATGCTCTTAACCCACTGAATCTCTGACACACAACAGAGAGCAGGGTTGCAGGACAAGGGGCATGTATCTGCAAAATATTGAAGGAGGGCCAAGAGTATCACATGCAAAAGGCGAAAATGTCTTTGTTTCAGGTTGGATAGCCCCCCCTACACTCATACATGCACTGTCCACACTGGAACTTTTTCTGTCCCCGTGGACATCAGTTTCTCTTCCATGTCTGAGACAACAACAGGGCCATAGTTCAGGGCTGAAAAGATAAAGGGGGAAAGAGGGAAGGTACATTTCTTATTTTTACAAAGCAGCTCAGGCTGCCAATCACCTTTGACCTTGTGCTGCTAAAGCACATCAGTAACCTATTCTGAGCAGACTGTTAATGATGGCATAGGCTTGCTGTATTGGGGGATTTTTTTTATTATAGATCTGTGGTTTTACATTTTTATAAAGGATGTGAAAAAAAAATAGATCTTTCTATGACCTTGAAACCAGAAAGAGGTGTTCAAGTTTACCAACATTTCCTATCCAGAAGAAAGTTACCTGTGGGCCGCTCCAAATGATTATCGCGCCCTCTAGTGGACTTCAAGATGAGCTGAGTCTGTGAAATACTATCGGAATAAATGGGAGCCTGTTAGATATAAATTTAATTCATGCAAATACAATGATTTGCTGAATAACTGTTGGTGGTGGTATGGTGATTACAAATTAAGAGAAAAAACATCTATTCACCTATTTTTTTCCTGATTTATCTTTCGTCTAGGCAAGACAACGCATTACGTTTCTGACAGCGTCACAGCTGATTTGTCCAGCCCTCTGACGTAAACCACAACCCGGATGTTTTGAGTGAAGCTACCCAACTAGTGGCTGAAGAAACGCGCGTGATATGTCTGGACAGTATAATTCCAAGTATTATCAGGTTTTAGTAGGTTAAACGTCTTTTTTTAAGATGCTGCCCAACGTAGAAGGTGCTTGTCCGTTTGTAGAGGACAGTTTTAGTCGTTTTGTGTCACAGAGTAACATGTATGGACTCTGTCAGGCGGGAGAACAAGAACTATTGGCCGCCACTTTAAAAGGAAAAGTGGTTTGTTTCAGATATCAAGATCTCCAACAGAAAATACGACCTGTCGCCAAGGAGGTGCAATTTACTTATATTCCAGGTGAAAACAACAGCACACGCAGCTGTTTGGCGTTATATAACTTAGCTTCAAGACGTGAGACTAACAAGGAGAGGCACCTCATCATTTAAGTCGTCTACGTTTACCATTAATACTTTGAACTGCTATGTTGATACATTGCCCCCCTTATTATAAAGCATACAATGTAATTTGTAATATTACAAGCCTACTATGTGCTGTATGTTTTGCACGTTAATAGCCGTGATGTGTTTTCTAATATCTAAACGCTGTCTTTCAGTCGATGCAGAAATCGTATCTATTGATGCCTTCAATAAGTCTCATCCGAGCAGAGGACTAGTGGTGGGGATTACTTTTATCAAGGTACATATCACATCTACACCTTTTCCCCAGAGGTGCAGAAGAGTGTGTTTGTAGGGGTGTCTCTTGTTGCCTTTCCATTTCCCTTTCTCAATTACTGTGTAAATTGAAGACAGGAAAGAAGCTAAATTGTCTTCTTAGGTTGCTTCAGATGCCTAAAATGTCTCAAGCATGCCCTTTCTCCTCTCCTGACTCATGTCCTTCCTATCAGGACTCGGGGGACAAGGCCACACCCTTCCTCAACATCTACTGTGACTACGAGCCGGGGTCCGAGTTCAACCTGGAGTCTATAGCTCGTGAGTGATGTGTGTGTGTGTGTGTGTGTGTGTGTGTGTGTGTGTGTGTGTGTGTGTGTGTGTGTGTGTGTGTGTGTGTGTGTGTGTGTGTGTGTGTGTGTGTGTGTGCTTGTACCTCATGACATGATTGAGTATACTGATCAAGTTTGTTTTGCAGAGAGCTGCCTGAATCTGGAGTTGCAGTTTACTCCTTTCCAGCTGTACCACACAGAGTG
>NC_045154.1:19219617-19237117 GCF_900700415.2 Clupea harengus
CATGTCAATGTGAAGCCGCCTGTGGTTGCACTGCTGTTGCATTTCATTATGGCAGTCATTTGATTTGCATTAAATACTTGAATGTTTTATAAACATCGTATCCCTGGCCTTGTTTTTGAAAGAACAATAGTCAACAGGAAGGAAGTGAGGGGGGGGACACTGCTGTAGGTGCACCAGGCCTTGGAGCACATGGTTAAAACAGGCCGAGCTAATAGGCTACGTGCTACTCTCTTACATTTAGCTCTGTCATGTCCTCTCCAAGACTATTACAGCAGAATATATTACTTGTATTACATTTTTTTTTCCATTCATTTAAAATCTTTATTTATTTAATTATCATCACAACATTTACATATGTTACAAAATTATAATACAGATATCATAATGCAGACCTGTCTGCCAGATTGCCCATCACACAATAATGGCTGAATTACTGCATTTTAGAATTGTTTGTTCTTAACAAACAAGTTTGTTCTTGACACTGATTTCCAGACCCTGGATTTCTATGAGGTCAGTGTGTATACCTTTTGAATTAAATTAAATTCATAAAATTTAGCACGTTCTATTTGTGTTCTAAGTTCAGTTATATCTCCCTTTTCTGAAGAACCCAGTGCGAGTTTCATCTTTAGGTGTCCACAGCGATCTGTCCCTCTTCGAACTTGGTCTTTATCTGCAGCCTTTGTAATGGAGTGTTTTTCTTTTTTTAAAGATTTAATTGTGGGCTTTTTGCCTTATAATCAGATAGGACAGTGAAGGTTTGACAGGAAATTAGCTGGAGAGAAGGATCTCTGTGGTCTTCCATCTTCAGTCTCTAGTATAGAATCAGCTGTTCAGTATAACCAGCGTCTGTACTTCTAGTCATCCCAGTAAAATGTTGAGTCTTCCAGCTTCTTCAGTGCAGTGTTTTGTTTTATTTGGTCTGTAGTCTTTGATCTTCATTTTGTACCTCCAGTCTCTATGATACAGTGATTAGTGTCTGTTTACAACTTGTCCCAGTGCAGTATTTAGTATTATTTGGTCTGTAGTCTTTGATCTTCAGTTTGTACATCCAGTCTTTATGGTACTAGTCTATTATGGTCCTCCATCATTCCCAGTCCAGTCTCTATGGTACTATTCTAGTCTGGTCCTCCATCCTTCCCAGTCCAGTCTCTATGGTACTATTCTAGTCTGGTCCTCCATCCTTCCCAGTCCAGTCTGTATGGTACTAGTGTAGTCTGGTCCTCCATCCTTCCCAGTGAGAGTGCGAGCGGCGCGTCTCCACCACCCAGTCGATAAACTCGCTGACGAGGGCGTAGACGCCTGGCCTCTTGGGCCGCCCACACCCCACCCCAAATGAGGTGGCACCCACCAGCACCCACCTGCCGTCCTCCTCACACATCAGAGGACCCCCAGAGTCCCCCTGGAAGACAGGAGACATCCGGAGAATAACACACACAGACACACAAACTAACTTACAGTAGTTACCATTGTTTTTTAAACTTAAAAATTCAGTCCCACTTCACAGGAAGAGTCCATAAAGTGTATTAGATAGATAATAATACTACTTGTAATAAAAATACTAGTACTAATTATTGCACACCAACCTGAACTAAATGCTATTATGCCTGTCTGTTTTAATAATATGCTCTAATATAAAAAGTATTTAGTTAAGCATTAATTACGCAGCACCAAATGACACTTAATTGTGCCCAGGTTCAATTTTATTTGCATATTTAATCTGGGTCATTAATGATGACCATTGTCTCGAGGCACTTTACAGAACCCAAGAGCTAAACCCCTGAGAGAATGCATGTGCGCTATGTAGCCTTAGAGGCAGGTAAGAGTATGCATGTACGCTACGTAGCCTTAGAGGCAGGTGAGTAGTGAGAGTATGCATGTACGCTATGTAGCCCTAAGGCAGGTGAGAGTGTGCATGTACGCTATGTAGCCTTAAGGCAGGTGAGAGTATGCATGTACGTTATGTAGCCTTAGAGGCAGGTAAGAGTATGCATGTACGCTATGTAGCCTTAGAGGCAGGTGAGTGGTGAGAGTATGCATGTACGCTATGTAGCCTTAGAGGCAGGTGAGTGGTGATACCTGGCAGGAGTCCACTCCTCCATCAGGGAGCCCGGCACACACCATCTGGGCTGTGATGTTGTACTCTGGCAGCCACTCCTGACACTGAGCCCGGTCCACTAACGGCACCACCGCCTGCTGCAGCACGTCTGCCACACTGCCTGAGAGAGAAAGCAGGGTTTTATCTCCCATGAGCTGCGTCTAATATACTAGTGGGTTTCAACACTGTATCCTGCTGGACAGGACCTCTTTCAATATCATTCCTCTTTAATTTTTAGTGTTCCGTTGTTTGTTTTTTTTCTTCTCTTTTTTGGATGTAAAACATGTTGGTTAACCACAGGTTGTTTTTAAAAGTGCTATATGAGTACATTTGACTTGACTGGAACTGGTCATGTGACCGTTCAGCTTACCTCCCTCCTCCAGCGTCCCCCAGCCAGCGATGACACACTTCCTGTCAGCTTGGAACCGCTGCTGCTCGTGAGGTAAACACACGGGCTGCACATAATCTGGCGGAAGAGGACACACAGGATTGATTTGATTGATTGATTGATTGATTGATTGAAGTCTGGTTTCAAGAAAAAACATGCACGCACAAAGACAAAAACAGAATGAATATGATGGGGGAATAAATCAAAGGTGTTATGCTGAGCACAATGAGCTAGTATTAAAGAAACATCTTAATGCGAGAGAGGTGAGAACCTGTGAAGTTGGCTGGTGTTTTCAGGTGCATGAGTGCAATGTCGGCCTGTTTGGACCGGCGGTTGTAGTGTGTGTTCATGATGATCTGGTCCACCTGGAGGTTCTGTCTGTCCTGGTAGTCGGAGCCATACTGGGAGTGCAGACCCAGCACAGCAACCCAGTTAGACAGATGGATGTTCTTACTGGAGAGGATGGGGGGCAGAGTGAACTAGGACTGAGACATCTGTTTCATTTTATTTAATTTTTTTGTCATTTATTCGTTTATTTATTCATATAGTCCAACACAGACTTTAGCTCTCTGATACACTGCAAATACAGCACATCAATCACCTAAACTCAGCTATGGACAAACACCCCCACACTACAAAACCATACACACAGCAACACACACAACACTTCTATTCCCACGCACCTCAATCTCTCCATCTAGCTTCCTTATTACTGATAGTCAGCTATCAGACAGCTGATTGCCCCCACTTACCCATAAACACAATGGGCCGCCGTGATCAGCCACTCCTTGTCAATCACCGAAGCTCCGCACACATGACGGCCCAGCCACTTGAGTGACACCACCCAAGGCCACGCCCCCTTCTCGGCATCGGTCCCTCCCACCACCCTGCCCTCCTTTCCTGTCCTCTCCACAAGCTCTTCTTTATCTATCTCCCTTATCTCTCCATCATCCCATGTGTTACTTCTGGTTGTGTTGGAGGTCTTGTGGACACCACAAGCTGAAAGGCATAGGAATAATTAGCATTTTCAGTGTTGCTTCAAAGTTGTATTGATGTAGTTCCTCAAGTCTTTTCTGATAACAGTCACATACTGCACCATAAGAATACACCCATAGCAATGATGTCTTCATTAAAGAGCGCTAGAGGTCTGTAAAGGCTATATGTAGGCAGCCTAAAATGTTATTTGGATGTGCTGTTAGCAGTGCGTTATAATGTAAATAAATCTGTGTGAGGGATGTGTGTGTGTGAAGATCTGAGAAGTCTCCCGTACTCACGTTGATTATCGCAGCTCAAAGCCACAACATCATCCTCCGGGCATGCATCTCTGGAAGAGTAAAGGGTTTCCCCTGACTTAGCCATTCCCACAGATTATATCTTATTATGTCTGAACAGTAAAACTAGTTATGGGAATCAACTGATTATAGGCATGATTTAAGAGATCATTTTTGCTTAAAGGCTCTGTCACATTTTCCACATGTTTTAGGGGCATTCTTGAGAAAACTGTTTCTCTGCAGCTTTAAGCAGAGGGATGTCAATCATTGTGACATCACATCCTGTGTTGACTCACCTGGGCTCCAGGTGCACAATACCATCAGGCCTCAGAGAAATGGAGGTAAATGGAGAGTCCTCTTCTCTGGCTAACACAGGACTGGCTACTCCTGACCTACCATACACACACACACAGAGAGAGAGAGAGAGAGAGAGAGAGATGTGTACATACAGAGACACACACACACAAACAACAAAATCACCACTTATCACCGGAAAGGCTCTGCAAGTACATATGTACCCATACGCTATTGTTTTCCATTAAAAAGTTATATTTTACACAGAAAAAATGTCCGTCACACAAAGTTATCTATTTTATATTCCATTGTTAACCCATCTAAAACACACACACACACACACACACACACTTACCTGTAGCCCAGGTAGCGGCAGAAGTACTGAGACAGATCTGATGTCCAGTTCTGAGCACATGAAGTATAGCGTTTGGAGTTCACCTGAACCTGCAGTCTGGCCTCACCTGTACTGTTCCCAGAGCTCACAGGCAGCAGGTGAACTAGAGGACACACACAAACAGCACATATAAATACACACACATACAGTATAAACACACACACACACACACACACTCACACACACATACAGTATAAACACACACATACACCACCACACAGACACAACCAACCACGTCACATATAAAAACACACACCACTCACCACACTGGGCTTCATCCGAGGCATCAGGGCAGTCCGTCACACCATCACACACGCGCTTGTTGGAGACACACACCCCAGAGCCACACTGGAAGTCTCCCGATGGACACGGCTCTGGAAAGCACCAGAAGAGAAACTGCTGATCAGCCAGCCAGTCATCCTACATCAGCATTTGTCTGATCTTATATGTCTGGCTTACGACACGACAGGCTGGACTTTGAGAATAAGCTCCACTCTAAACAGTTGATTTCAATAACTGCAGCAGGAGTGCATATGTATTTGCAGACAACATAAATTGCCTAGACAGTCAGTAAAAAATTCACGAGAAAATGTAACCTTTAAGACAAAGAGGTTGTTCATTGACTGAATGCAGTTCTTCTCATCCCATCCTTTAAAGATGTCGAAGTGAAATTGTATTTGACTTGGTTGATAAACAATTCAGAAAAGATGATCAGATCAGTGTGTCCTCAGTCTCACCCGGCTGGCCCAGTCTGATGCCTGAGGTGAAGTTGGCACGGAAACCTTTGTCATTTCCTGAGCTGTCTGTGAAGAGCATCACTGTTATCTGATTGGTTGTTGAGAAGACATCAGGGAAGTCACGCTCTCCTGTGAAAACACCTGCGTAAGGGGAAAGAAATTCTCAAACAAGTGCTAAAAATAAACACAACACACATATACAGACACACACACACACACACACACACACACACACACAGTTCCTCACCCAGCAGCACAGACTCAGGCCCTGCCCCATCTCTGACCTCCATGACATCATAGCCAATCTCAAGGGCGAAATCCAGGAAGTGCAGCTGGATGTTCCGTCCCTCCTGCGCGTGCAGGTTCCAAACACCTGAAACAGACAGAACCGAGGAGGCATCACATGTGCCCCTTGCATCAACCAAGTGGTCTTCACCAGGCTAAATGAGTATGTATGAGTGAGACCACATAAGCTTACAGGAGGATTTGTTACCATAGCCACGAGAGCACACAGGAAGTGTCTGGTAGCATGTGGGGTTCACAGTTTATCAGCACGTCATTAGCCTGGTAGCATGGTACACAGGCCGGAGTATGAAGTAACAGGAGGCTTAAATGCTCACATGAGGCCTTGTTGCCATAGCCATGTGGGTAGTTGGGGGAGCTGAACGTGGAGTTGGGCTCCCTCAGGTCAAACGGGCCTCCACAGTCGGCTGTGAAACACACAAACATAGGCTCAAACATTGGTTCAGGACTCTGTAAAACATGTCTCACGTAACATTTCATTCATTCTGCGTCCTTTGTATTAAGCCAGAGTCTCTGAAGAAGTCAAACAGAACAGGCCAAAGTGGCATCACAACCACAGTGCAAATTGAGGGGGAAAACGAAAACAAAGCTGATTTCACCTGCATTTCTAGTTAATTTAGTTGATGCGTTCATTGTGTTGTGTTCATTGTGTTTTTTATTTTTACTTCAGTTAATGAAATAATTTTTTCACTGCTAGTTTTAGCATCAGTTTTACTACCATTAGTTACTAGCTACTACTATGTTAGTTATACTAGCTACTATAAAAAACCCTGGTGTGTGTGTGTGTGTGTGTGACTTGACTTACGTGGTATCGGCGGTGGAGTGGTTGGGGTGGGGACTGGGGTGGGACCTGGTGGACCACCTTCACACGCACCGCTGCTCAGGCTGATGTCATCTACAGCGATGTCATTTCCTCTGCTTGTTCTCTTCCGGGCCTGAAAGACTACCTGACAACCAGAAGATTCCAGTCAAATAGGCATGCATATTCATGCGCCGGAAAAAACAACTATAATTCCGTGTGCAATCTAAAACATCTGAATGTGTTTTCATCTGATAATTCAGTCTATGATGTGTGTGATAGGTACGTGTGTGCGACGGAGGGTGTGTGTGGTTTTGTGTGTGTGTGTTTGTGTGTGTGTGTGTGTGTGTGTGTGTGTGTGTGTGTGTGTGTGTTAGGCCTCTGCTTACTGTGATGTGTGTGGTGGTGTTGAGGGTGATCTGGCCATAGTTCCAGTGGTCTCCATAATTGCCCTCCTTATGGAAGAGCTCAGAGGAATTGGAGCCGCTCTCAACCCAAACACTCAGACTGCTCACCTCCAGCCCATACATGTGATACCTGCAGACATTTCAACCAGGAGCACGACACACACCAACAGGCATACACACACACACACACACACACACACACACACACACACACACACAAAACCAAACATATGGACAAACATTTATGAATGCAAACACACAAACACAAATACACAGACACGCACAAATAGAAACTACACACAGGGCCCTTACTGTGCATACAAGCATTCACACACACACACACACACACACACACACACACACACACACACACACACACACTCAAACACACATGATCTGAACTGACCAGAAGCTGAGACACACAGACCCATTGGAGGGTGCCAGGGGAAGGCTGTGCAGTCTGAAGCTCTTCTCCCAGTTACCAAAACCTCCTGGTGTCACCATGTAGAAGCCTGCCATTAAAACACAATGAGAGCTCATTCACTGCACGGAAACATTAAGTCAAGTCAACCTTTATTTTGCACAGTGCCTTCCATGATTTAAACTGGGCTAAAAACCACTGTCATGTACATTTCAGTTTAAAGCTAATGTCACCATGTATAAGACTAGCATAACACAGAGATTAGCTGCTTCACTGTCACGCAGTTACATATAGCTTCTCCTGGTATCACCAGCTTGACATACCTGCCATGCCCACATCTGCACTCACCAGTTTGACATACATGTCATGCCCACATCTGCACTGTAAGAGCTATCTTTCGGCTCTTGAAAGCCCACAGGTAGAAGGCCTCACCTGACACGTTCCCCAGGGTGTGGTCAGCACTGGGGCCGGTGGTGGGGGGAAAGATGGGCCCTCGTACCCGCATCCAGTCACCATCATCCTCAGGCTCCTGCCTCCAGAAGCACACGCCGTCCTCGAAGGAGCAGCTGACCTTCTGCTCGTCTGGGAGAGGAAAACATTGTCACCATGGAGTGGACACAGGTGAAGGATATGAAGTCAGACACCTGAACACTCACAATAGTCTAGAGTCTAGACCAAATGAATTAATCCGTCAGCTTCAGCAAGAATTTTTAACATTCTAATAAAAGCTTGCATTCATCAACAATGTAAGATTCTAAAATTCCACGTTCTATTCGATGGACCCAGATATTCTTTAGAACGTTCAACGTTCTACAACATTCTAAATGCACAGGTGTTGCACAGAGTCTCCACATAGCTCTGGTGTGACGGTACCTACTGAAGGGTGAAAGGTCATGGGGTCAGCACTCTGGGAGCACACGTATCATTATCTGTCTGTACTGTATTGCCATCTGCTTAGGAAAAAAATCTCTGCTAATTGAATACATGTAATGCAAGTGTTTACAGGCTGAAGCATGCAAATCTAAAAATAACTCTGTGTCATCTGATTCAGAAAAGCATACAGTATATCCTGTGTGGCCCTGATCTAGTGCAGGCATAACAAATCAATGCCAGATTTGTGCCCAATAAGGCCCTCCTGAGGCCACTGCTGTCTGTGTGCTCCGCTCCTCTGCTCTAACAGGCTCAGAGGCGTCAGGGGTCAGGGCGGAACAGGAGCTCACTGGAGAGAGTGCTGAGGTCCTCGGCCCTGAAAGAGGCGTTGAAGCCGGGGAGGGCGTTGGCGTAGTCCGTGGAGAAGACCGCGGTGGCCTCGTCAGACAGCAGCCACAGGGTCCCTGGAGGTGTGGAACCTGACACAGAGGCTGAAACACACACAGGAACAATTGCTATAACATCACGCTCAGTATGTTGGCCTCTCTCTATGGTCTGTGTCAGCTACAGGTAACAGGCAAGTGCCTTACCTGAGGCGGGGTGCATGCTGCCAGGAAATCAGGCACAGAGCATGTCAACGTTAAACTAGTTTTATGTATAAAATACTTTAAAGTATAAAGTATTTCCACTAGGCTACAGCTAAGACAGACCCAGGCTTTAGTCTAACTGTGCAGACATTCTCTTCTATAGTCTTCCAACCTGTTCTGCAGTTCTCTAGACAGATGTGATTAATACACTTGTAATATTCCACCAATACCAATACCATTAAAATCACAATCCATAACATTTAAGTCGCATGTGGTTGTTACGACCCATTCAGGCTGAGTGTTAAAGTCTACAGTAGCATTGTTTCTACTGCAGAGATGGGGGGAGGAGGGGGGAGGGGAGGTGTGTATGAAGGTGGCCACACTCACATGTCAACGTTTGGTTTGGTCCGATTCCTTCATACAGGGTCAGAAGGTCAGTCTCCTGCTCAGTGTGAAATGACTGGAAGTCCACCTTAATGGACAGTCCCTCATGCACCCTACAAGCAAGCACATTTGCACCACCATTAGAACTCTCATGGACGGACACATGTGTGTGTGTGTGTGTGTGTGTGTGTGTGTGTGTGTGTGTGTGTGTGTGTGTGTGCGTGCGTGCCTGCGTGCATGAGTGCGTGCGTGTGTGTGCGTGTGAGTGTGAGTGTGAGTGTGTGTGTGTGTGTGTGTGTGTGTTTGTGTGCGTCTGTGTGTTTGTGTGTGTGCAGTTATACCGTATGATCCAGCGACACACTCGCTCATTCTCATATGGCAAGGGGAAGTTCTCGGAGTGGAAGGACCCAGCTGGACCCAGCAGGACAAACTGTCCGTCACATGCTGTTGCTATGGAAACAAGGATAGCATATATATATACATATAAGCAGTAGTCTTGACTGAAGATTCTGAGACAGTAGAACAGACCTCACATATACAGGAAGAACACAGTTAACATACAGAAAGTTGAGAACCCCTCCACGTCGAGATGACGGAACAGACCGAACACAGAGAACACTGAGGATGGTATAGAAAGCACCCAAAGACCAGATGAAACAGCTGAAGGACAGGATGGTATAGAAAGCACCCAAAGACCAGATGAAACAGCTAAAGGAGAGAGGATGGTGTAGAAAGCACCCAAAGAACAGGAGAACCCAAAGGCCAGATGAAACAGCTGAGGGACCGAATGGTCTAGAGAGAACCCAAAGACCAGGAGAACCCAATGACCAGATGGAACAGCTGAAGGACATGATGGTGTAGAGAACCCAAAGACCAGATGGAACAGCTGAAGGACATGATGGTGTAG
The DNA here is from genome assembly GCF_900700415.2 of Clupea harengus. NCBI lineage: Eukaryota > Metazoa > Chordata > Actinopteri > Clupeiformes > Clupeidae > Clupea > Clupea harengus. Next base: position 19,229,475 of record NC_045154.1, read on the forward strand.
AGAACCCAAAGACCAGATGGAACAGCTGAAGGAGAGAGGATGGTGTAGAGAGAACCCAAAGACCAGATGGAACAGCTGAAGGAGAGAGGATGGTGTAGAGAGAACCCAAAGACTAGATGGGTCAGGGTGAATCCAGAGTACCGGGGCTCACCACAGAGCTTCTCCTCCTCGTCCGCTCCGTCAGGACAGTCCTTCAGTCCATCACACCACTGAGGCAGCGCCACACAGGTGTTACCGTCACCACACACTCTCTCACCCTCTGGGCAGGGAACTGAAGACACACACACCCAAACATACACCAAAACATAGAATACCATGTAGAATGCAAGTGCAAGTGCACACACACATACACACACACAGACAAACGTGAACATGTGCACACACACACACACACACACACACACACACACACACACACACACACACACACACACACACACACACACACACACACACACACACACAGACACACAGGCACACACACACACACACACACACAGAGACACACAGGCACACGTGTCAATATTACAGGGAAATATCATGACCCACTACATAGAGCAATAAAGGCCGTAGATTCTAGACTGATTTTACTGTGACACATACAGTTGCCACTGTGTGAAATCCCCCATACCCGGAGCAGTTGTCAGCGATGGGGTGCTGACTGCGTTTGGAGTGGTTAATGACTGTGTTGTGCTGGCCAGTTCAGTAGGTTTGGGTGGTTCGGATGTGGTAAGATGTGGTCTCTCTGCATGGGAACCACAACAGCATATTATGCGTTTCAAAACAGAGTTTAACATCAATTGACCAGTTCAGAGATTCTACACAATTCAACTCCAGGTTCTACAGCACTGAACCAATGAGCTTGGATACAGACATGCTAAGCCAATCAGAAACTAGAGGCAACGGATGTGGAACGCTGTCACACCTGAGATCTTCACAGAGTCGGGATCCACCACCAGCCCCCCCAGGTTCACCCCCCCACTCTGTAGGCCCTCCACCAGCTGCTCCTGAGCCTCGTTGGACTCCACCGCACCCCGCAGAGAGAGGGCAAAGGTCACCACCACACTGCCTAGTCTGAGAGGGAGAGGAGAAGGGTAATAAGCAATGTGAAAGAGATGTACACCAAGTTTTAGTGCTAATCAATCAATCACCTATCACTGATCAGTCAAGGTTTAGGAGGCTGATTTGTCTCACCTGAAGTTCTGAATGTCACATCCCATGTATTGATCTTTGAGGGAGCTTCGGCTGTAGGCCTCGAATATCTGAAAATGATCAATTATATACAGCACTTTATGAATAAATTATCAATTATATACGCTACTTTGTAATGGCAGACCTATATCCCAATAAAGAAAAGCTATTATAGTTTCCGATGGAGAGTAAAGCAAGTCCTCATCAGGGTAGCATCCCTTACCAGGCTCTCGGTGTCGTAGGCCAGGGCTTTGTACTGCACACTGCTGCTGTTGAGGAGCTCCTGGGTAAAGCCCACACCTGCGGAGATGGTTAGAGTCCCGCTCAGCTGTGTCTCCTCTGGGTTATCTTCCAGTGCTGAGAGAGATAAATACTTCAGTCACTTGTACAGCTGAGTGCTTTAAGCCATCTCCATCAACAGTGTCAGACCTGTGGTAAAGATCAACACATCCTTCAGGCGGCACAGGGCTCAAGAGAGCCCTTTGCAGGTTATAGACGGTGAGAGGTAAGAAATGGCTTTTCGTTAACAAAAATAAATAAAGCTTAAATTAAACAAGAGATTACCTTTTCAGGTTAAAATAAGAAATATATATAAATGTAAAAAATTAAACAAATCCCTGTATCCAAGTATTCCATTGATATACACTGGCAGAGAACAGGAGAGGGGTGACAGGGTGGATGACAGACAGAGTGTGCATATATTTTAGTAATACTTACTTGCACAGAATGAGAGAGAGGACGAGTGAGTGAGTTTGTTCGTGTGTGTGTGTGTGTGTGTGTTCGTGTGTGTGTTCTCACCTTTGGGGCTGATGGCCAGCCAGGACACAACGATGAGCGCCACACACACTAGAAACAGCAGCATCACCAGCACACACAGCAGCACCTCCAAGGAGGAGAAACGGCTCCTGCCTTTCGACATTACTCTTTTACACACACACACACACACACACACACACACACACACACACACACACACACACACACACACACACACAAACACTTATACACTCACAAACTCTTCTGTCAGGTCCACAAACACACTCCTCTCTCTACTGCAGGTCCACACACACACATGTATTTGAAGGTCCTCGGATGTACTTTTTTCTCTTCAGGTCTTCTCACACACACACTCAAGATCGTTCATCGAGTGTTCATCCAGGTTTTCGCAAATGTTCTAGAGCTCAAGTCACTCTTTCACCTGTTCTTCGAAAGGACGTTGTTACAGGCAGATACCACGGCGAAGTGAGTTTAATCTAAACTTTTATGGCCTTACTCTCAAATGTATTATATTAGTAATAACTAACTGTGACCTGTTACAAGTAATTCAGCAATAACTGCCTCTGTGTCTTTCAGTTGCCAATGGTCCTCTTCACTTACTTAGTTTTTTGTTTAAATGAAAGAAAAAAAGAAAACGGAATCCTTCCGTGGTGTGGAGCTCATCTCTCTGTAGCAGAGGTAGGGGACACTGCAGGTGCTACTGCTATTTATCTGGTCAACATACACACACACACACACACACACACACACACACACACACACACACACACACACACACACACACAGTAGTAAAGTTTATTGAGCAGTAAATAGACAGGTATTCGGGATTATCTCTCCAGAAAGTTAGCGGCACTGCAACCAGAGCCCAGAGTGATGGGAGGGGTGGGGAGTAGCTACGTGGTATCTATCTGAAGTGTTTGTAGTGCCCTCATACTCACATGCGTTATGAGGAGAATTGAAAAACTCAAGACACACACACACACACACACACACTCTCTCTCTCTCTCACACACACACACACACACATACAAACTCTCTACTGCTCAGACTAAGTACAGTAATTGGTTATTTGTACGATCATTTCAACCCTCCTCACACTAGGAAAGTTGTTTGTGCCTCTAAATAAAAATGGTTGTCATAGAAACACAGGGGGCTTCTCTTGCATCATTTGTGTTTATGGAAATTCCGTCAATGTATTGATTTCTAATGGATACTGACTTACGTTCATAAATAAATGATTTACTGAGTTTGAAGGCTTTACTGCATTGTAATTCCATATCAGTGGCCAGAGTTCAATTGCTTACCAGAATAGATTAGATGTAATAGAATATTGTCATTTGTCAAACTAACTGTCAGAATTATCAAAACTCATCCAGCCATTAAAAATCACTCAACATTTTAAAAATAGCACAAATATACCGACAACAAGGTGAAATTGACTACATACACACACTCCATCAGAGCCAAATACATCTTGAAGGCACTTTCAAGGCAATTTTTTCCCAACAAACACATTTTCTGGTCTGCCCTTACAACCAAACACCCCTTCAAACTATGAATATTATGTCAGTGCTTGTATAAACAGTATTGGCCTTGCGGTTATGCAAGACTCTTGGCCAAGGGCACTCGTTTCAGGTCCACACTGTTTCAGGTACACTCAGTAATGCTAAACACTACACTACACATCAAGTGCACATATTCAACATAGCTAACAACCCCACTAAGCAGGTACATTAGAGGCCTCCTCTTACAGTATGAGAACAACATACATGTCCCCTCACTGACTTACACTTGGACTGGTGAGACAGACAGAACTGGTGAGGCAGACAGGACAAAATTAGTTGGTTCTGTAGGTGCATTTATTTTAAGGCAATGTGCAATCAGATTGGGCTGTAAACAACATAAAAGTTAAATACAAATCAAATAAACAACAGACATCAAACAGTAGAATATATAGTATAAATATGTCATATGAACAATATTACAAAGTGCAGTTTCAACCCAAAGATAAAGAATGGAAGGTTTAAGCACAAAAGGCTGAATTCAATGGACTTCCAGAGAGCAGACTGCATTAGTAAACAGTCCCTCGAGTTCTAGAGGTTCTAGAGGTTCTAGAAGATGACTGTTTGTGACATTGTCTTTGAGTCTGCTTGCAAATAACGCTAAATATAAACACTGTTTCTAACCCTCTCCAGAAGGGTGTTTAAGACATATTCAAAACAAAAGACGTCAGTCAGACAATAAGATAACATTTAAATAATATCATATTCTCTCTTTTGCTCTCGAACAGCCCTCTGTCTATTTGTAGATAAAGTGCAGGATCACCGAGCGGAAGGCTGTCCGATGACGCAGGATAGCCACCAGCTGCCTGCAGGTTAGGCATAAGACACTCAGCAGGATGGACACACCAGGAACTAAGGGTCCAACATGTGTGTCTGTGTGTGTGCACGTGGTTGGATATGGATATGTATCTATACACATGAGTGTGTGTGTGTGTGTGTGTGTGTGTGTGTGCACATGGTTGGATATGGATATGTATCTATGCACATGAGTGTGTGTGTGTGTGCGTGTGTGTGCCGCACATATGTATGTATGTATATATGTGTGCGTGAGTGTGTGCGAGACTCATGTCTTATGTCTGCTTTGATGCCGGTGCTTTCTATTCCTCATCCTCTTGTGTTTGTGTCGTTTCATCTCCTTCTCCCTCTCCTTCTCTTGTTCCGTTGCTTGTTCTTTTGGAGGCACGGGGAGCTTCTCTCTATCCCTCTCTCTTTCCATCTCTCTCTCTTTTGGGGGTGGCGGGGGCGGGGGCTCCTCTCTCTCCCTCTCCTGTGGAGGAGGGGGTGCTGGCGGGGGGAGCGGGGTCAGGGGGGGGGTCCAAAAGCCCCCCACAGGCCCCGGCCAGGGCTGGAGAGGGGTGGAGTTGAAGAAACCAGGGAAGGGGTGAGGGGCAACTTGGTGGGGCAGAGGGGTGAGAGGGGGCAATTGACAGGGAGGCCAGTTGCAGACCTAAAACACACACACACACACACACACACACACACACACACACACACACACACACACACACACAACACAGATAAATGCACATACACATACATAGAGGTATAGGTCCACAGACACACACTTGCAAACATACACATCCCATCAAATCTAATTATGAATGATATATATATTCTTTTTCTCTTATTCGGAAGGATATGTCAATAAGTGCCCTCACATTGCTCCTCCAACTGATCTGGTCTTGAGGTCTGCAGTCCCCATGGGGAATAAAGCCACTGAAGTTAAAGATGGGAGAATCCTGGGGACACACTCCTCTCCTGTGAGGATCACACAGACACACACAAATACTGGCACATGGAACATCCATAAAATGTTAAATGTGCGCCCTCTAGTGGTACCTAGACTTTTGCTTGATCATGAACAAAGTGAGCAGGCAGATTATATGCAGACAAAAGCAGTCACTGGAGTATATACTAGGCAGGCAACTAAACCACCCGACAGGATCTAGACTGAGTGACAGGAAGATAAACGGACAAACAGGCACACTACTAAACGGTCACTAGTCGGACAAACAGGCACACTACTAAACGGACAGACAGGCACACTAGTAAACGGACAAACAGGCAGACTATTAAACGGACAGACAGGCACACTACTAAATAGTCACTAGTCGTACAAACAGGCACACTACTAATCGGACAGACAGGCACACTAGTAAACGGACAAACAGGCACACTACTAAGCGGTCACTAGTCGTACAAACAGGCACACTAGTAAACGGACAGACAGGCACACTACTAAACGGTCACTAGTCGTACAAACAGGCACACTAGTAAACGGACAGACAGATTACAGACAAGCAGACCAGTGACAGGCAGACAGAAGAAGTCCAACAGTTAGATGGAGTCAAACTCAAGCTAAGCGGAGTTATAAAAAGACACACACACAGACAGACAGGCAGACATAGGAACTAAACTGAGTTGTAGAAAGGCAGACAAATAGACAGACAGACAGGTGACAGGCAGGTATGAGACCCATGCCAAAGAGATGTGCCTTACCTGACTGCGTTGGGTCCTCTATCCTCAGTGCCTGGAGATCCAAAGCTCCCCCAAGTGTCCTGGCTGCTTCCTGATAAAGAAGGAAACCACGGCAAAAAGTGATTTACGCAGCATGTTTGAAACAGCAGGATTTTATAAGATAGGTTTTCAGAACTGCTTGCACTGAGAAACATCTTTTTAGATTCTAAATCCTGCACCCACAGCTGTTCATGTCACAGTTTGTCCTTTTCTGAGTATGAATCAAACTGGACTTCTGACATAGGGGCGCCTTAATGTCTCCCAGCTGTGGGTGTTCACGTGAGGTGGTGCTGTGTTCACGTGAGGAGGTGCTGTGGGTGTTCACGTGAGGAGGTGCTGTGGGTGTTCACGTGAGGAGCTGCTGTGTTCACGTGAGGATGTGCTGTGGGTGTTCACGTGAGGAGGCGCTGTGTTCACGTGAGGAGCTGTGGGTGTTTATGTGAGGAGGTGCTGTGGGTGTTCACGTGAGGAGGCGCTGTGGGTGTTCACGTGAGGAGGCGCTGTGGGTGTTCACGTGAGGAGGCGCTGTGGGTGTTCACGTGAGGAGGCGCTGTGGGTGTTCACGTGAGGAGGCGCTGTGGGTGTTCACGTGAGGAGGCGCTGTGGGTGTTCACGTGAGGAGGCGCTGTGGGTGTTCACGTGAGGAGGTGCTGTGGGTGTTCACGTGAGGAGGTGCTGTGGGTGTTCACGTGAGGAGGTGCTGTGGGGAAGCTCACCGGTGCTGAAGCCCAGTTTCAGGGGCCGCCCGTACAGACAGATCCCGTTCAAGAGGGCGATGGCATAAGGCACAGCCTCCGCGTGTTTGTACAGCACAAACCCAAATGGCCTCCGACGGCCTTCACGGTCTCGGGCCATGGTCACCCTCCTCACCGGCCCCGCCTGGAGGACGGGAGGGACAAGTGTGTCAATCACCTCGTGCACCATGTCACCAAGTCACACAGCTTCGACCACACAGACATACTGAAGAGGGAAGGCTCTTAGACTAATATCTTTAACAATCAGTCAACTTCATTTTTGAATTAATTCATTTTTGATTAGAAGCAATAAGTCAGTTATTTCATGTCTCGTGGACTCACACAGCAGGGGAGGCTAGGATTAATGCCCGTTGCATAGGTCTATAGGTTCCATACCATACCAATAGCCAATGAGATTAGTTTTGTTTTTTGAAGGGAAAGGTGTATTCTGGATTAGGTATCCCACAACAGCACAGGTGTATTCTGGATTAGGTATCCCACAACAGCACAGGTGAAAGGCATTTTGATGAAGACGATGATAATGATGATGATGATGATGATGAACTAAGGTATGTAGAAAATAAGTATAAAAAAACTAAAATCAAAGAACTGCTCATGCATTTGTTTAAAAAAAAAAAACTCTCAAAGCCAAACTGTAATTGTAACATATAGTGACATGCACAAGTGTGGGCCCCCTCCAGTCTAGGCCCATGGATTCTGATTGTTGGGACAAGGTTTGAGGAGTCAGAGTATTTATAAAGCTTTGACATTTGCATCACCTGGCCTTTCCTAACGATGATTGTGAACAAGCCTAATAGCCCTCACAAGCTAATTAAGGTTGAGAAGGTAAGTTATCTAAGAG
>NC_045154.1:19242117-19262117 GCF_900700415.2 Clupea harengus
ACAAGAGGGTAACCATATGCCAGTTGTGTGGGTTGTTAGTGCGTCATCCACACAGTAGTAGTTACTGGGGTATCATACGCACTGGTTTCCTCTCGGCCTGCACATTTCAGAGCAAGCATTTGTGAATTGAACTAAAGTAGCTGTATTTCTGAACCTCTTTCCCTATCTCTCTCTCTTTCCTATTTCTCTCTTTCCCTCTCTCTCTCTGTCTCTTTCCTCTTCCTCTCTCTCTCTTTCCTCTTTCTCTCTTTATCTCTCTCTCCCTCTTTCTCTCTCTCTCTCTTTCCTCTTTCCTCTCTCTCTCTCTCCCTTTCTCTCTCTCTTTCCTTTCTCTCTCTGTCTCAATTCAATTCAAATGGCTTTATCGGCATGAATGTATACTTTTTTAGACTTCTTAGACCGTTGCACTGTTTGTATTGTTTTGTGTTGTGATGTATATTCTGTGTAAGCACACTGAGAGCCACTTTACCAAGTCAAATTCCTTGTTTGTGCAAACTTACTTGGCCAATAAAACCTGATTCTGATTCTGATGTTCGAACGATACACTGTTGCCAAAGCATTTAAACAATGAGTTTGTTGAAACAACAAACTCTCTCTTCTACCTCTCCCTCCCACTTCCCCCCTTTCTCTCTTCCTCTCCCTCACTCCCCCGTCTCCCCCTCCTCGCCTCTGTCTCTCAGGAGCATGGCTCACCTCTGAGTGCGTTCCATCTGATCGGTGTGAGTCTGGGAGCTCACGTCTCAGGTTTCGTCGGAGCCAACCTCAACGGCTCCATCGGAAGGATCACAGGTGAGACTCGTGATGTCGGCGATGGCCATCTTTCGGCTCATCTCATTCCATTTTCCCCACCCTGCTAAAATGACGAGTGTGATGGAGTGATATTTCATCATCACAACTCAAATTCGATTTAGTTTGTATCCAGTGCGACCCTCGGTGCAGGTACAATATTCATTTCATTTTAGCAGCACGTGGGCTTCGAGGGAACTGAGCCCGTGACTTTGCTGTTGTGAGCACTATGCTGAGCTGGTTGAGCCGCAGGAATGATGTTATAGTGAAAGTCTTGTTGTGTCTCTTTGCTCAGCACTGGACCCAGCTGGGCCTGAGTTCACAGGCAAGCCCGCCGATAAACGCCTGGACCCCACAGATGCTCAGTTTGTGGATGCCCTTCACACGGACATGGATGGTGGGTCACACAAGTGTGCCTCGTCCTCTTCTCCTTCCAAACCTCTTCTCTGTCCTCATCCTCAAAATGTGTCTTGTCTTTTCAGGGGATATCCTCTCTTCCTCTTTTGTCCTCTGGTGTGTCATCTCAGACACCAGATCAATCTATTCTAATCTATCTAACACCTAATCAAATCTATTATTCCTAAACCGCCTTAAGAATATGACCATGTTATCTCTGTTGCCATAGCGCTGGGCTTCCGGAAGCAACTGGGCCACATAGACTTCTACCCCAATGGAGGAGGAGATCAGCCAGGATGCCCCAGGCATATTTTTGCTGGTAAGCCAACAGGAAGTGAATTAGAGGGAAGATTCCATCAACAATAATCTTATGGTTATGGTTAAGGTATTTAGGAAACACTTTTGTCCAAAGCAACTTACAAAACATTTTGAGTTCACGGCATCAATCCCTAATCCAAACTGAAAGCATTTCAGTGAGTATTTGTAAGTACTTAAGCATCAATTGTGTTGGACAATGAGACATTTTAGGTATGATCATAATACACCAAAAGCCACTCCCTTTCAACTTATGTCTAGTTTTATACATGACTTCCCACTGTATACCAGCTTTCCATCAACTCTCACAATTGATCTGCCCTCTTCCTGAAACTCATTAAGAATTAAATATTAGTCATTTTGATGTCATACTTACTGGGATTAGGTGACGAAAAGGTCCTGTGTCTTCATGTGAACTGGCCAGATCATGACTCGATTGCTCATACAGTGTTGACTTTTTCCTCCTTCATGTTGTCTGTCCCAGGTTCAGCCTATTTTAAATGTGACCACCAGAGGTCAGTGTACCTGTTCATGAACTCGATCAACAGGACGTGTGACATGATTGCCTACCCATGTGAATCCTACACGGACTTCCTTGATGGGAAATGTATGGGATGTGATAAGTTCCAGGGTGAAGGCTGTCCAGTGTTAGGTAAGTTCTTGGTGAGCTACTTTATCTGTGGTTACTTCTAGTATTACTGCAGATCATACCATGCAAACAAATTTTCATAAACAGTTTAATGATGTAATTAAGGAGGATGATGATGATGATGATGATGATGATGATTGGCATGACAGTGGTGAGAGTGATATGTGTATATGTGAGTCCTGACTGCACTGCTACTTTGAATCTACAGGTTACGATGTCATCAAGTGGAAAGACACACTGGTAAAGCTGAGACAAACAAAGACCTTCTCAAGCACAAACAACTGGTCCCCATTCTGCAGTGAGTCCATGTGTGCTGTGTGGGTCTCACATGATTAAGGTTTTAGCTCAGGTGGCGGGTTGGAAGGTTCCTGTTTATTAGAGCAACACTTCCTGTTTTGGATTGCAGTAGGAACTAGACTACTATGACTTATAAAAAATAAATTTAGACAAAATCTGCCGAAGATATGTATAAGTAAATATAGACATACATATAAAAATAACATGTAAAGTTATTTAGAGATATGCAAGAGCAATGGTTTATCCTGTTTTGCCAAAGAGGAAATGATAAGAAAAAGCCAAACTCTTGTAGGCAGATGCAGATTCTCAAATTCTTACTTCACCAGTTGGGTTACAACTGAGGATGGAAGGTAATAATTCCTGAGAGGTTATCTTGGTCCCGTTTCTATAGAAACCAGCTACAAGGTGGACATTGTGACATGGAACCATGAGACCCGCTGGGGGTTTTTGACGCTGAAACTGCACAGTAAAGATCAGGAGACCGTGGCAAAGATAGACCAGTAAGAGGATGCAAGTGGCCACGCACTCAGAAGCTAACTCGTGTTTACTGCAACATAAAGCATGCTCACATGCAAGCACAAGACATATTCACTCACACACACACACACATATACACATACACACACATGCACCCGCACACACATACACAGACAATAAATCTCCTCCCTTCCTACAACACAGCAACACAATACATACAAAAACACACAAAACTCAAAAACATCATTTCAGATTTATCTTCCTCGCTATGTTTCTCTATTTCTCCCTGACCCCCTCTGTCTCTCCCTGTCTCTCTCTCTCTCTATCTCCCAGTAAAGCAGCTGAGTTTATATTCTACACAGAGAAAACGCTGCTGGCCCAGTTTGACAGAGACCTTCAGCCTGTGGAGCGTGTCACCCTCAGCTTCTCGACAGGAAATGCCCTGAAGCCGCGTTACAAGCTGCGTGTGCTCCGCATCCGCCTCACACCCCTGCACAGCTCTAACAGGTCAGGGGTCACAACACTTATACTCAACTTTGACCTTTCTTTTTACACCATGAATGGAAACAGACACCCAATTGTAAGCACAGGTTTTCTCTGCTTGGGCTTATTAAAATATCAGTTGGAAGTGGTTGGAGTGGTAGAGACCAAGCCATTTAATATTTATTATGCCGTGTGGCAATTTATTGAATTCATCATTTGTGTGTGTGTGCTTGTCCCCCTCCAGGCCACTGTGTCGACATGACCTTCTGCTGGAGGAGAACAAAGAGGTGACCTTCAGGCCCATCCCCTGTGAAGACTCCAACTTCTGAGCCCTTCTGGAGACCCAGCTCCGCAGGGCCAGTATAGGAAAACAAAGCTGGGTTTTCCCCGTCGCACTCTGAGCCACCAGTCTGCTCCACATCACTCTCTACTGCCCTCTGTAGGCCTGGTCTAACCCCTGCAACCTTCACTGACCCACCTGTGTCAAGCCACCACGGCCCTGAATCAGAAGCCAATAGACAGCCACACAAGAACATGTGTCTGTCATAAGAGCCTGTGACTTCATTGACTTCTATATCACACCTTTGGAGCTCAAATGACACTCAAAAAAGCAGGCCTGTAAAAACAGCCCCTCTGTCTAATAAACAAGAGGGGGGGGGGGTGCAGTAACTGGACCTTTGATCTGCATCTTGCCATGGCACATGCAGATCTCATACTGTAGAGTGGACATGTGCTGTATTAGGAATTTTCAAAAGTAAATAATGTACATACTTTTAAGTTTTGTAAGTATTTTTTAAATATTTTTTAATACATTTTTTTATGTATTCTCTTTTTAAATAATTTATTCGTTTAGTCTTGTCTTACTTTCCCTGTGTGTGCAAGAATTGTTGTCTTCATTTAGACTTGCCTTTGCCTAAAAACTTGAATAGGGACTGACTGAAATGGTCCTAAATGTTAGACTGTTTTGCCCCTTTTAAAATGTTTTTGTCTGACAGGCAATTGCCCGACTTGCCTGGTCTCCATAGAACCCTTCCTCTATGAAGGCAACATTTTAAACAAGCTTATATGTTTGTATGTAGTAAATGTATGAATAAATTAATCTTTATACATTTTTATACAAATAAGCTCTTTACATGTTTTATGCAAAACTGTCCAGTAAACCTGCTTACTGAATCAGAGTTCTGTTAAAATGCCCATTGCATTTGCATGCAAGCAAAGATAATTATGGTCACTATCTTAAATACAGGACTAAATACAATACATTGGGCACAAGACTGCAATGCCTATAAATGTGATGAAATGCCTTGCATGTGGTTGCATAGAAGTTGCCCTTTTAATATTTTTGAGTAGCAGTGTCCTTCTACTGATGTCATCCTTCCAGCTACAGTGACATCACCTTGTAAACTGCGGTTGCACTCCACCCAAGTTTTCTGGAAAGCATAGCAGTCATTCAGGTTTTAGCCAGTGTTTCCAGTTTCATCACTTCCTTGTATGGTACATGCGCAAAGGCTTGTGGGTCTTTGAGTCTTTAAGAGTAGCCTTGCTTGCTTCTGTGTTGGTTTCAGGTGATTGGCTCTGCTGACGCATCTCCAAGAATGACCATTAGCCATGTAAGGAACTCAGAGCGTTGGCTCCTGGGCTGTGTTGTGTAGTCTCACTCAGGAAATGATCACACCACTGGTATCAGCTGGTGAAAATGTCACACGGCTCACTGACTCAATATGGCTGGCTGATATGGTGTCAGGTTGTCATGAAGATTTAGACAGTTGCTTCTTGATCTTCTCGACCTCCATCTGTGTGAATCACAGACACACTCACATAAGCTGGGATGTTCTGAACTGAAAGAAAATAACCTGAACTAAATTTGTGCTTCATATTTATAAGAAATGAATTAATATGTCTAGTAGTGGATACTTTAAGGGCTCAAGTATACATAAAAATGCATACTTGCACATTTGTGTCTCCAAAGTACACAAGTTTTGCTGTTGCAGAGACATCTCTCGACGCACACGCCCAATCACTCAATCACAGTGTTTGAAATAATATCTCTACGTCACATGAATCTACAGCAAAGACTATAGATTAATAAAGGTCTATAGATTATACCATTTACTCCTCCATCTAAATGGTGATAGCTACCTACCTTAAAATATCATTGCTGGTAATCTAATCATCTATGATTTGCAGAAGCTTTAAATAAACAAAACTCTCATTTTAGAGCGTATTTTTCTCCTGACCCTAAGCTAGTGCTTTAAAACGTGCATGCACACGCAAAGTCAAGGCACACAAGTTGGCGTGGACACAAACTATTGGTGCTGAGTGTGTGGACCTAAACGTAGCCGTGTCCGCCGAAGTATACTTAAGACTACTTAAGTCCTCCTCTCACGGTAGATTGGGAGTGTCCCACTACTAAACATGATCAGTTTATTTGAGTCTAAAACACTGTTTGATACATAATGAAAGCACAGGCAACAGACGCACATGTGCTGGATTCAAATTTCAACTAACAAATTTGAGCAAAACAATCCAATATCTGTCAACTGTACGATGCTCAAAAGATGCATCTAATGAGGGCCTTGTGATCCACAAAGGCTGTGGACATTTGAGTGTCTCCTCCAACATCCCTCTCTGACCCTGACCTGCAGAGACAGGCGAATCTTCTTCTCCTCGTCCAGCTCACTCATCAACAGCTTCACCTCTTTTCTGCAACACATTTACAAAATTATAAATATTAACAAATAAAAACAGGCTATTATTGTGAACATAAAATAGATATTACTGATCAGTAATTTGTACTCACTACATCACTTCATGCACAACCAGATAGACACACACACACAAACCACCACCATAGAAGTGCATTTACATGAATTATGGCCAACAGATACACACACACACACATATAGACAGACAGAGACACACACACAGACACACAGCCACACACACAGACACACACACACACACACAGCCACACACACAGACACAGACACAGACACGCACACGCACACACACACACACACACACACACACACACACACACACACACACACACACACACACACACACACACACACACACACAGACACACAGACACACAGACACACACACACGGTTAGCTCCCCTACTTGTGCTGACTCTTGAGCAGCTCCAGCTCATCTCTCATCTCTCTGAGCTGAAGCCTCAGCTGATCCAGGGCAGGGGAGCCTGAGGGGGTCACCTTCAGAGTTGCCCCCGGATGGTGCAGCACGGCTGAGAGCGCCCCAGAGAACAGGGAGGGGGGCGAGGGCGAGGAGGGCGGTGAGGGGGTGGCACTGGCACTGGCACTGCCACTGCCACTGGTGTTTCCCACTGTGGGAGAGGGTGTCGGAGGGGCAGACGTGGAGGGAGGGCTGGTGCTGACATCAGCGAGCTGTGATGCAAGAGACACACGCAAAATGAGACTCACAATCGCAAGAGGCGCACAACTCTTCTGTGACTCTCGTGTGTGTGTGTGTGTGTGTGTGTGTGTGTGTGCTGCAGTCAAGTTTCTTCAATAATAAAAATTCACACTATAGGGTTGCCATGACACAGTTTTTATCACTCTGGTGGCACAATCAGTTTTGTTCTGTTCCCTGCCATGCAATACCTCATGAATAAGATCATTCCAGCAGAGCAATGCTAAGGTTGTGAGATCCAGCCTCACCAGAAGCATCTTCTCTCAGATGATGTGTGCTTTCACATGTGTAAGTTTGTCTCAGATATGGCACAAGAACAAAGCTAATGATTGCCTATTGGTGATGTGTGTTTAACTCTTAAGGTAGACTGGTATGTATGAGTTTTTCAGAGCTGACCACATCGCTCCAGTGGCGCAATCGGTCAGCGCGCGGTACTTATACGACAGTTCCAGCGGAGCAATGCCGAGGTTGTGAGTTCGAGCCTCACCTGGAGCATGTAGTATTTAGACCGCTAATTTGACACCTGTGTGATCAAGTTCATCATGAACCATGTGGGTTATGCATAGTCTCTAGTGTGGCAAAAACACACATCTCATTCTGTCATGGTCTTGAAGCCACACACACCATGCACTATCATTATATCCACTAAAAGGTTTGTTATTCAAACTATCCTGTGGCGTAAATGGTCAGTGCATGGTACTATAGGGTAGTTCCAGCAGAACAATGCTAAGGTTGTGAGTTCAAATCTCACGCAGAACGGTAGCCTTTAGGTGATGTGTGCTTTTTAAGTTTGTCTACGATGCGTACATTTGGAATGAGAACAAAGCAAAGGCTTTGGAGCTTAGATGCGCCTCGTTGAACATGCTGTAGGGCTTTGTCTAATAGTGCTGTAGGGGTTTTGTCTAATAGTGCTGTAGGGGTTTGGAATAGGAAGTTGCAAATCTGGCTCTGAAATTTAGGTTATTAGTATTGGTCCATATTTCAGCACATGGACGCTTGCGGCTCCAGTGGTGCAATCGGTCAGCGCGCTGTACTTATAAGACAGTTCCAGCGGAGCAATGCCGAGGTTGTGAGTTCGAGCCTCACCTGGAGCACGTTCTCTTAGCTGCCTTGTGTAAGTTTGTGTGTACATTTGGGATGAGAACAAAGCAAAAGAGTTTGCCCAGTGTTGTTAGTAGTATATAGGGTTTAACTCTTCCGGTTGACTTGTGAGATGTAGCTGGACCTACTGTGGATCTTCTTCGAGCAGAGGTATGCTGCCTGCTCCTGAGAAATCATCATCCTGCAGGTTATTAAGTAGTCGCACACTGATATATCTTCACTCTTGATTCCTCTGTATGTCTGAACAGTGTCTGTAGCTTCGTCAGCTGCTTATAAAACATTGCCAGCAGGACAATGCCAAGGTTTTGAGTCTGAGCCTCATCTGGAGTATCTACTCTTTTACACATTAAATTAGATTCGATCAACATAATGTAATACATAGATCAATGTTTATTTTTAACTCACAGTAACTTCCTTGTAAATCTGTAATGTCTATCCAATCTTCAGGTACCAAAATAAACAATTTCACAGCTAAGATCTGCCCGGCACCACGTCCACCTCTGCCTGTCTCCAGAGCAACAGTGAATCGGAACCCGCCATGCGAGTGATCTGCCCAGGCCTTACGGCTTCTCGGGGTGCTAATAGAGTCACTAATAACCATCAACAGCTGTTCTAATGAAGGGGAATCTGAGACTGTAATATTCTCTAAATGGATTAAAGTCAGTCTGACAGCCTCGCCCACATGACGTGTTGGTACAGGCCACAGCCTTGAGGCACTGCTGAGTTATTTAAACTCTCACCAGGTCAAGAAGAAAAATCAGAATGGGTTGTTGCTATTGGCGTAATCGGTCAGCGCGCGGTACTTATAAGACAGTTCCAGCGGAGCAATGCGGAGGTTGTGAGTTCGAGCCTTACCTGGAGCACGTTCTCTTAGCTGCCTTGTGTAAGTTTGTGTGTACATTTGGGATGAGAACAAAGCAAAAGAGTTTGCCCAGTGTTGTTAGTAGTATATAGGGTTTAACTCTTCCGGTTGACTTGAGACATGAGATGTAGCTGGACCTACTGTGGATCTTCTTCGAGCAGAGGTATGCTGCCTGCTCCTGAGAAATCATCATCCTGCAGGTTATTAAGTAGTCGCACACTGATATATCTTCACTCTTGATTCCTCTGTATGTCTGAACAGTGTCTGTAGCTTCGTCAGCTACTTATAAAACATTGCCAGCAGGACAATGCCAAGGTTTTGAGTCTGAGCCTCATCTGGAGTATCTACTCTTTTACACATTAAATTAGATTCGATCAACATAATGTAATACATAGATCAATGTTTATTTTTAACTCACAGTAACTTCCTTGTAAATCTGTAATGTCTATCCAATCTTCAGGTACCAAAATAAACAATTTCACAGCTAAGATCTGCCCGGCACCACGTCCACCTCTGCCTGTCTCCAGAGCAACAGTGAATCGGAACCCGCCATGCGAGTGATCTGCCCAGGCCTTACGGCTTCTCGGGGTGCTAATAGAGTCACTAATAACCATCAACAGCTGTTCTAATGAAGGGGAATCTGAGACTGTAATATTCTCTAAATGGATTAAAGTCAGTCTGACAGCCTCGCCCACATGACGTGTTGGTACAGGCCACAGCCTTGAGGCACTGCTGAGTTATTTAAACTCTCACCAGGTCAAGAAGAAAAATCAGAATGGGTTGTTGCTATTGGCGTAATCGGTCAGCGCGCGGTACTTATAAGACAGTTCCAGCGGAGCAATGCGGAGGTTGTGAGTTCGAGCCTTACCTGGAGCACGTTCTCTTAGCTGCCTTGTGTAAGTTTGTGTGTACATTTGGGATGAGAACAAAGCAAAAGAGTTTGCCCAGTGTTGTTAGTAGTATATAGGGTTTAACTCTTCCGGTTGACTTGAGACATGAGATGTAGCTGGACCTACTGTGGATCTTCTTCGAGCAGAGGTATGCTGCCTGCTCCTGAGAAATCATCATCCTGCAGGTTATTAAGTAGTCGCACACTGATATATCTTCACTCTTGATTCCTCTGTATGTCTGAACAGTGTCTGTAGCTTCGTCAGCTGCTTATAAAACATTGCCAGCAGGACAATGCCAAGGTTTTGAGTCTGAGCCTCATCTGGAGTATCTACTCTTTTACACATTAAATTAGATTCGATCAACATAATGTAATACATAGATCAATGTTTATTTTTAACTCACAGTAACTTCCTTGTAAATCTGTAATGTCTATCCAATCTTCAGGTACCAAAATAAACAATTTCACAGCTAAGATCTGCCCGGCACCACGTCCACCTCTGCCTGTCTCCAGAGCAACAGTGAATCGGAACCCGCCATGCGAGTGATCTGCCCAGGCCTTACGGCTTCTCGGGGTGCTAATAGAGTCACTAATAACCATCAACAGCTGTTCTAATGAAGGGGAATCTGAGACTGTAATATTCTCTAAATGGATTAAAGTCAGTCTGACAGCCTCGCCCACATGACGTGTTGGTACAGGCCACAGCCTTGAGGCACTGCTGAGTTATTTAAACTCTCACCAGGTCAAGAAGAAAAATCAGAATGGGTTGTTGCTATTGGCGTAATCGGTCAGCGCGCGGTACTTATAAGACAGTTCCAGCGGAGCAATGCGGAGGTTGTGAGTTCGAGCCTTACCTGGAGCACGTTCTCTTAGCTGCCTTGTGTAAGTTTGTGTGTACATTTGGGATGAGAACAAAGCAAAAGAGTTTGCCCAGTGTTGTTAGTAGTATATAGGGTTTAACTCTTCCGGTTGACTTGAGACGTGAGATGTAGCTGGACCTACTGTGGATCTTCTTCGAGCAGAGGTATGCTGCCTGCTCCTGAGAAATCATCATCCTGCAGGTTATTAAGTAGTCGCACACTGATATATCTTCACTCTTGATTCCTCTGTATGTCTGAACAGTGTCTGTAGCTTCGTCAGCTGCTTATAAAACAGTGCTGGATTTTTTTTTCTGGATTTAAACTGTGTTTTTTCCAAGGAAATGTGTAAGCATTTTTGCAAGTGGAAAACTCTGAGCAGCTCTATGCAAACTCTGATCCATAAGTGCCGGCTTGTTTTGCATGTTGAGGCCGGGAGAGAGGCTGGAAGAGAGGCCGGGAGAGAGAGGTTGGGAGAGAGAGGCTGAGAGAGAGAGGCTGGGAGAGAGAGGTTGGGAGAGAGGCCGGGAGAGAGAGACTGGGAGAGAGAGGTTGGGAGAGAGGCCGGGAGAGAGAGACTGGGAGAGAGGCTGTAAGAGAGACTGGGAGAGAGGCTGTGAGAGAGGCCGGGAGAGAGAGGTTGGGAGAGAGGCCGGGAGAGAGACTGAGAGAGAGAGGCTGGGAGAGAGAGGTTGGGAGAAAGGCTTGGAGAGAGGCTGGTAAAACTAAAGAGTGAAAGGAGAAGAGGTAGACAGGCAGAGGCTGAAAAGGTGACTTACTGGGGAGTCCACCGCTCTGAGGAACTTGAGGTGCAGCAGGTCTGGTACGTCCGTCTCCTCGTGCTCAGGTTTCTCTGACTCATCGCCGGGGGTTACCGGAGCGAAGGGGTCAGAGAACGGGAACTGGGAGGACTGGAAAGACACAGAACATCCAGAACTTTAGGGCCACATCTTATATTTATTTATTTATTATTATATTTATTTCTTTGAATAGCCTTTCATACATACTTCCAATCCAATTATGAACAGTATACATTATATTGAGCGAACAAAAGTCGCACCTAACTGATACATTGTAACTGCATGAAACTGGGTTAGAATTGATATTAGAGTTATGTACAACCGTTGAAAGTGCGTTATTTACTGATAATGATAGTGTTTCACTGTGTTTACACTTTGTTTAATGGTATTGGTACACTGTAACAAAGGCCATATAAATGATATTACCAAATACACATTATAATGACTCCTGGGGCATTTACATCTATAGAAAGGTACTGAAAAGAAAAAAATGGCTATTCAAAGTTGCTGTTAGTGATACATTTCAGAATACTTCAGACAGATGTCTTTGCATTGTGATGACAGCTCCCACAAAAAGCCAATGCTCTCACTATCAGGTGCAAGTATTCATACCTAACAACCTAACCTTACCTAACTAATATACTGTTCAACCAACCAGCCTGAGCAGCAGGATACAACCACGCACAATTACTTGGTGAAAGCCACAAAACGCACCGCATGTTGCACCCAGGATCCATAAAGGCACAATAAAACATGTTGCATACAACATGAGACTTCATTTGGAGTGTATAGACAGAGAGAGAAACAGAGAGTTAAATATAACCCAAGGACATGCCACTGCCAGGTCGTCACGCTGTCATCTGTAAACAACACTGGAATCGTGTCATGACCCCAGAGTGTGTCGTCACCTGCCGTCTCTAAAGCCACAACATTCGCACCTCTCCTCTTACTTTAAACAGACACTCAGTCCCATGGGGCTGCTGCAATACGCCCATACAATCTTGGCTGCTGTCATAACAGCATTAGGTCTAAGATATGACATTTGAGTAAACTGGAAATACCACAGGACAGCTGGTGGGCTTGAGTTGCCTGAGTAAACTAGAAAAACAAGAAAAACAACTACATGGTTGGTTGGTTTCATGCTCCCCAAATATGCCCCCGTTGCTACGACAACTGCCTTATCACTGTGTGTTGTCATTTGAGTTATCTAGAGATGCTTCAGCGCAGTCCATTAGCCTGGCTCACTTACTGATAGGAGGATCTCAGACTGAGACCTGCGAACTGGCCCGGGTCTCCTGGGATCTGATGAGAAGGTCGGCCTTCCAGGGTGGGATACGATGGCTTTAAAATCTTCGATATCTGAAAGAAAAACAATATTATCTGCAATTCAGAGCAAAGTAATGAGCAACTACTCCTAGAACTCATGATAGTTGACAGAGCACAATGACACAGTGGCTGTTGGCGGTTCTTCACTGTTCAGTACTGCTTGCACAAATACAATGGCTAATAAAGTGCTTTCCAAGCAATCCAAACTAGAATATACACACCCATGTTAATGGGTCAAATCCAGCGGCATCACTGTTCACTGTTTCCCCTGCAGTGAGGTGCAGGCTAGTCATATAGAGACTGGATAATGCCTGTGTACCACTATGCAAAACAAGTGCCGAACATTTGAATGCCAAATATATTAATGCAGTCCGTGCAAGAGAAGCTACTAAGCTCCCTCTATGAAAGGGACTTTATGTGATACCATTGAACCCACTAATCCAGGAACATGTGATTAACTACACCTCTAAAATCCATATAACACATTTCTTAGTGAAAAGGTTGGGTTATCTCAAGTCAATAGTAATAATGTGAAAGCGTCTGCTAAATGACTAAATGTAAATGTAAAAACCGTATACTAGTTACATTTAATTTCCCCTTGGCATGACAACAGGTAAGTATATCAACCTTTCCAACAATTCAGGTTTCCATCAGGTAATCAGTTTTTCTGGTTTGTGCAGTGCAGTTCTGAGTATTCCAATCTTATGAAGGCATCCTCTCCCACAAAGGTTAACAAATGCAATCAGCCTCAATGAGACCTAATGTTGTCATTAAAGCTTACCAAGTACTTCCTATTCACCTATCGGTTTGGTGAGAACAGCACAAATAAAATATGTTGTAATGTATGTAAATGCATGTATGGTTGGTTGTTCTGGGCATTACTCTCCAGTGTACACCTCACATCCAAGGCATTTCCCTAAAACCAAAATGACCAGATCATGAGTACCTGAGTAATCTGACTACTGGTCAGAGAAAAGGAGATACCATCTAATTTTTTATTTGATGTTTATTTGATGTCTATTTTTATGTGGATCACTGTGCTTGTAATTTTTTTGTGCACGTCATTTCTTTGCTGTTAAGCACTTTGAGCTGCATTGTTTTGTATGAAAGGTGCTATACAAATAAAGTTTATTATTATTATTATTATTATTATTATTATTATTATTATTATCTTACCAGCAGTAAGAGCAGAGCCGTAGTTGCCCATAGCAAGAGGCGGGCACAGGTGTGATGCTGAGTGGAAGGGGAAGAAAGGGTCCTAGAAACGCTGTGAACTCTGTTGTCACAGGAGGAGAATGAGAGAAAGAGTGAAGGGAGGACAACACAGAGAAGAGAGCTGTACTTTTCAACTTGTTGTGAGTCATCTCAGGAGACACATGTGATATGTAAGTGAAAAGTCAAGGAACTCAGTACAGTACATATATGTAATTAAATAGCTTCCGTGTCCATGAAGACTCAGTGAGTATAAGGCTGTCAGCACTGCCTTGTTGTGGTAAAGTACAGCATGGTCCTCATTTGTAAAAACTGATATTCGAGACCATGTAGTAATATGTCCATCGGCAGCAGCCCTACGCCAGCCTGCCTGCCTACTGTGTAACCCCTGAACACCGTAAGGGTCCACTGCCAGGGCGCAGGCATTGTTGTGTCTATGTTTAGCAGCACTGTTTAGTTAGCTGAATAATGCTCACCAGTCCAAGCATGGCCCATCCAGTCAGTTCTGTTCCTCTGGGCAGCATGTGAAGAGGCAACCTGGGAGGCAATGAGAGGAATGACAGACATTGTGCATCTCACAGCATTTGTATTTCGTCTAAGAATACAGTGAGGGATGGTCATTTTGTGGCATCTTACCTGTTACTGATCCTTTGACTTGGCTGGACACATGATAAATAAAAGTCCCCTCTTGTTAATTCTGCCTCATCTGCTTGCCCTGTTGCCCACAATGAATCACACATACAAAGTGTCCATCCCCCTCGCTGTCTAGGGAATTATCTGCCTAAATTTTTCACGCAACTTCCATTTCTACTGACATGTAGTGCTGACCGTTCCTCTCTCTGTTGCCTGGGTATGAGGCCAAGTGGCAATGACATTTCTCTCACTACCCACCCCCCTACGCTGGCATTTCCTTTTAGGGGGCAGCTGCACAACCAATCAAACATGAGAATGGCACCTGTCTTCAATAGCTTGAGCAGAATGCTGTATGTGATAATACTAGGTGATAATAGCCCCCTCCAGTGAAACTAACACGGGTTGTTATAGGGTCAGTTTCAGTCTCAACCCTTCCATTGGGTCTTATGAAAACTAAACCATTTGAAGACTGTCAAATGATACTTCTGCAACAGAAACAATTCAGTAAGCCTACAGAAGTAGTCTACACGAGAGCTGCGTAATCTTTGTGGACAAATGTATATTTTTAATGCGAATATAGAAAGGTTACTATTTTGAAAGGCTACAAACCACATATGCCTACAGTACGCAAGATATAAAATTGCTTGCGTTTGTAATATGATGTAGGGCGAATAGGCAGATATCAAGGAAATGCAAAATACAAAAAGAAAAGTCAAGATTTTGAGCACCCGACAAAAAAAAATCATGTCTGCATATCTCAACAGCACGACTCCTCCCAGGGAAACAGCCTACCAACGGTACAAGTGTGTACGTCAATACATTAAATGCCAGGACTTTGATCTGGCACATCATTTTTTCAAAACTTCCGTGCTTTGGCACCACGTAGCCAATGGCTGCATCCCTCATGCCCTGAAGCGCTTGCATTGGTCAGGTCGAGTCATAACCGTGCACAGGGATTGGTCGCTCACATGCAGCGCGACGTTTGAATTGGTTAATTCAAACAGCGGTCGCCTCGGGTAGGAAGGTAAGCAGAGTGTGGAGCTTTTTGTTTTCAGATAGGTTCGCGTTAGATTCAGTTAGCTTAATTTAGTTAATTTAACCTTGAAATACAAAAAAAAAAACATACGCAAACGCTACTATAGGAACTAATAAGAAAGGATAACTACATTTAATAAGTATAGCTGTTTTGCTACTAGGCTAACTTGAGTGCCTGAAGTGGAAATTTGGACGGATCCGTGCCTTTTTAGTTATCGAAAACTCGTTCTGTGGTGGTGTTGCAAAAAAGGTAAGGTACAAATGTCCTTTCTAGTTAGCCCAAAACTAGTTATATTTCGATGAATGACCCATAGGTGATAGTGGGGGATTGCTGTGTCGAGATTTCCTCAATAGATAACGTTTGCTAACTCTAATTGCGATTTATGTACGATATTATAGACTAGCGGGCCTAGCAGGCATTTAGTTAACAATTGTCCGCAACTAAATAGATTAACGTTAGTGATCATGCTTAGTGGCGCAGAAGATTAAAAACAAATCAAGGAAGCTAATATGAGTTAGCTAGGATGGGCCAAATCAACATGTAAGTGTATTTCACACATACTCAGATTAGCCTCGTTTACACAACGTCTTTTTGGCTAAAGGCAAAGCGAGTCGACCCAAATTTCCCTTTTACTGCCATGCTTCAGTGCCCGACCGCGTCACTTTTAACACAAGGCTAACCTCAATGACAACGATGACAAGTATGACTAACGTTATATTCTGCACGTTGTTCTGTCATTGCAGTTGGACTATGGGTTACGGAGTAGTGGAGTAGTGACCCGATACATGGCCTCACACGTTTTTGCATTTTGTTTCTTGTTAAACTGCAAGAGACTTAATCGTAAACATTAAAAAAAAAAAATCCTTTTCCGGGCTAACTGGTTTCACTGGTATCTAACACCAATGTTGGCATTTAACAGTTAAGTCAGTCGGGTGTGGTCTTTCTGTCTGCTACGATTCTGTCACTCTACAGATGAGGCACAATTTTGTTGATTGACTCCAACACAATGTTATTGGCAGTGCCCAGGCCTGGACGACTCTGACTCCAGAAACGCTATTTTGCACAATGTCTACCAGATGTGTCTTACACGCACCTCAACAGTTGATACGTGATAATTTACGTGGACTTTGCTGTTCTGCGCTTCCTCCAGGTAGCAACGATGGCGTCAACGCTCCTGTCCCCATGCGGAGTGCTGTCAGATGAAGATGAGTATGGACCAGTGCTCGAGTCCACTGCGGTAGACCTCGGGGCTCTCCTGCGTCCTAAGGCTCCGCATCCAGAAATTTCCCTAATCTCTCCTGCCATAGAGCCCTGCACCCCCGCAAGACAGGTAAGGTTAAATGGAACCACTGACCTGCATTTCATAAAAACGTTCTTCCAACTATGCAGTTCACTTCAGGTGTGATCACACAAGGCAAGGGAGGGAGGTTACTGTACCCTTTGTCTAAATTATGAGATTGTATCAGCTGAATATGTTTGTTTAGTTGGACAAGAAGGGATAAGGCTTTAGGTGGTGTTAGTTTTTTGATAAATGCCTGCCTTTAATGAATTCTTCCTTGCTCAGTCCCTCCAGGCTGTCCTGTTGTTTATTGGTACTTTTAGTTTGTGACGTTAATTTGTCACATAGCCTGCAGCCATGTGTTCACAATGTAGGCCTCTGTCCAACCGCACATCAGTCTGGACTTTCTCCTGGAGGCCATGGTGCTGTAGCCAAACTGTTTGCTCACTGTCTTTCCACTTTGTTGTTAATTCACTTTCATTCATATGGTGTTGCATTCACACAGTCGAAACAAGGGCCCTATTATGTCCTAGTCCTGGCTTTTGGACTGTAAAGAAGGCTTTTTGTGTGCTTATATGAGATTGTTTAATGGTACCTCAGTTCCTTTCCAGTATTCCTTTTCTGTTCTTTACACATTTTAGTGGTTAGATCTCAAGAACCCCCACCTCATTCACTCATATTAACATCACATAGAACATGCATTTACCCATTGACTGCAGCTTATTGACAACTAAGTGACAGTTGTATAACCAGCATACATTGATAAAACAAGAGAACCAAAACATCAGCACATACACATGGCCCCCTACATATACATATGATTCTGTACCTTAACTTAAACAATGACTACAAACTCTAATTGTCTGTCTGTTCCACCATATTACAATTCACCTTTTTCTTGCCATGAAAATGGCCATTTGCCCCCGATATGATGTGAAGCCTAATTGACCACCCTACCTACTTCCTTTCTGTGTTTTGCTTTGCAGGGCAAGGTTGTGGTGGAGCGGCAGGGGAGTGGAGACGAGGGCTCGGAGAAGCTGAAGGTGTTCCTGCGCATCAGGCCTCTCACCCAGACTGAGAAGAACCGAGGAGAGGAGCAGGTGGGTCACTACTGGGAGGGTAGCACCTCTGTGCAGTCTATGCCGTTGGAAGGGCGGGGTTATGGATGGATCGTTATCTTTAAAGACATCCATATCTTGGGGCATATTGCACTGGGCTTAAGAACTGTGAATATCTAAGTACATCTCTCTGCTATTTATGGTGTTGCAAGGCATGACGTACTGTAATTATCTTAAAACACTACTACTACTTAAAAACATGACACTGGGCACAATAGCTCTGGATATTGGTGTACAGTACATCTCAATCAAGACTGAAATGAAAATGGGAATGAGTACAATAGAGTACAGATGCAATGTTTGTGTGAATGCTGGTATATTCATGATATGCCATAGTAAGGGGGTCAGTAGGGAATACTGGTGTGTGATCTGTCCTGTCTCTGTCGCAGGGGTGTGTGAGCGTGCAGGGAGACGAGACTCTGCTGCTGAAAGCCCCCAAAGACTCCCACAACATGAAGTATGCAGACAAGGGAGTCACACAGGGCATGCACAAGTTCAGCTTTTCTAAGGTAACACACACATGCCTGAGCGCTTAAGATGTCATTCCAGATACTTCCATCAGTATACTTCCATGTAGTGCTCTGTGTACACTAAGTACTCACTTGTGAAGTGCATGGATTTCAATAGGGTGGTGTATCGAATATAACCGTTGTGTTCCCCATGCATGGAACTGTATAGGATTTTGGGTTGCATAAGCACAAAATCACTGTTGATTTCAATAATTTTAAATTAATCAGTAAGTAATTTAGGCTATGTGTTAATGCGCTGTTGTTCACAGAATGTATTGTTATCTCACACATACACACAAACACATACATACACACACACACACAATCTGGTGTGCCAGTGAGTGATCGTGAGGGTCTCTGTGCTGTTCTGTAGATCTGTGGGTCTGACACGAGTCAGCAGGAGTTCTATGACAGCACCGTGAGGCACATGGTCCGGGACGTCCTGCGGGGGGAGAACCGCCTTCTTTACACCTACGGTGTCACCAACTCTGGCAAAACGTACACCATTCAGGGTGAGTGGCTGTCCCAAAAAGTACATATCCCTCCCTGCAAAAGTACATATCCCTGCATTATTGTACAGGTGCAGATCATTGAGAGTCGCTCCACAATAGACAAACAAATTGTTGCTCAGAAGTACTTTCCTCTGACCTCACTTCCTGTCTTTAGGCGTGGGCTCCGAGGCTGGCCTGTTGCCGCGGGCAGTGGTGTCCGTGTTCCTGAAGCTGTCGGGGCGTCTCTACCCGGCCCTGGACCTCAAACCCGTCCTGTGCCAGGAGGTGCGCAGACTCGACACCAGCGAGGTCAGAGTGGAGACCATCCGCAGAGACGCGCTGCTAAAAGAGGTGAGCAGTGGTCGAAAGACTTATCTCACACATACTTAAGTCAGTCTAATATCACACACATTATAAGGCTGATATCACATGCTAAAATTAGTCTAAAAGCACACAAATGATATGGCTAATATCACACATACTTAAGTCAGTCTAATATCACACAAACTAATAGTGCTAATCTCACACATGTTAAATTGTTACTCAAGCCAGTCTGTGTGCCTTCCTGCCCATGTGCTTAATGTGTGTTTGTGTCACAGGATGACTGCTCCACGTCCCGTCTGCGTAAAGACGCCAGCATGAGCTACGACAGCGGCATCGGAGGCTACTCCAGCACCAGCCACATTGCCACCCAGCTGGAGGGTAGGGAGTCACAGGGCGTAGGGGGGGGGGGGGTTGCATGGGGCTCTGCATTCACTCAGACAGTCACTGATTGGGTTTGGTCTGGATTTGGATTTCTTGATACAAGATTTGTTTACTTATCTTCGTGGAAAGTAATCTTGTGTGTATTTTTCATTAATTGATCGGTTTGTCTGTGGACGGACCAATTATCCTTAAATAAGGATGGGGGGGGGGGGGGTATTTAATAGTATGAATCTGTGTGTATGTATTTGTGATGCTGGTTCTCTGTTGGACCACTGCTGTTTGTACTCAGTGCTCGTGTTTATGTGCGTTCTTGTGTTCTTGACAGATTCAGACAGCGTGTGTCTG